>NC_090934.1:1266616931-1266846865 GCF_040938575.1 Ambystoma mexicanum | reverse complement strand
ATTCGACTAGCATTAGATGGTCAATTGAGTAGCCCTATTCCAACTTTAGAGGAGTGAAAAAAGGCTGCATACTAGCGTCTGCTCTATGTAACTTTTTTCATTTCAGATGTGAAACATAGGCTCAATGCGATCATTTCTGACTCTCCAAAATTGGGACCAAACATCATTCCCTGGCTCCTCTAAGCAGATGACTTGGTTCTCCTAGCCAACACTCCAAAAGGCTTACAGAATCTGTGGTCTGCTTTAGAGAGCTACACCATTGATATGTTTTTCTGTGTTTATCGACAAAAAATTAAGCAATGCAATCTGGCTACAAGGCTCAACATCTTAAAGGTTACAAATAGATTTCGCATGGAACTAAGCTAGAGCAAATTAATGAGTATCAATATTTAGGTGTGAACATAAACAACCACACCTCTGACCTCCCTTATCAAGCAGAAAATCAAATGAAAAATGATGGCTGCGACCTCCCAAGCAACAATAATTCACAAGAGTTCTCGTGCTCCCCCTTAATCACCTTCTACAACCAGAAGGTTGCACCAAAAATCTTGTATGGTGCTGATACTTAACCCTACAGACCAGAGCACTTCTGGGTTCAACTAGAAGGCTTATTAAAAGGTAAGGAAGCGTGTCCTTACTTTCCAATGTCGCTACCAATTTGCACACAGAAACTGGGACTAATCTCATTCTATGCCTCATATGCCTGGAAATTTTGCTCTTTGTACATAACATGTTTAACAGACTGCAAGGCATGTTCGATAATATCCATATTTCTACAGACATCGGATCACCGTTTTGTCAAAAAATGCCTACGACAAGTCATGAACAGGGCGGACACTTCATCTGACCCATTGTTAATGTATCCATTGCGTGCTAAAAGGAAACTTTGAGAAAACGATTGGATACAGACTCGGGAGGCATGTTTAACATATACAATTAAGCTAATGCAGTGCAATTGAAAGAGATGCAGTCCCGGAATCGGACCTGATAAAAGCTTCCCTCGCTGGAGTATCAAAATGCTTTCTTGAAAATTCGACTAAACCTATGCCAAACCAAAGATCTGCTGGCCACATGGAAAATCATGTCCATAGATTTTGTGGTGTAGCAATTCAACCTGAAATTATTAAACATTTACTGATAAAGTGTCCCAAGTTAACAACCAAACGAGAATTTTACTTTAAAATCGTATTTCAAGGAATTGAGAATTGTAAATGCAGTAGTATTATGAAACGAAATATTTCATGCTAAGCGCTTAGCTTTAAGAATTGCGATTTCTAACTTCTCTAAAACTCATTTAAAGTATACCGAATTACTTTATTCTCTCATTTAAGTAAATTAAGTTTGATTCTGAGTTTACATAGTTGAGAAAGAGTGGCGCTGGGTAATTGCGCTAGCCTAAATAATAGTTTGTGAATTTTTTGTTGGTTAAAGTCACAAATATCCCAAAAAGCTGGGTAAGCTGCGATTTAATTCATTTATGTCACAGAATTTTCAGCCTACAAGTAATTCGACACAGGTGTCTTTGTCAAGGCAAGTTAGGTGCCTGGTGATGGCCTGTCTAGTACGGCTAAAGAGTCTCGTAGTGTGATGAGTCATGGTCATATATAGGCAATCGGACCTTAAAGGTTTATGACAGAGTGGCGTAGATCTGTTCATTTGTTTCAGGCACAGTGGCTATGTTCCAATATATGTCCCTGAAGGGAAGCCGACGGCCGCATTCTCCATTAAGGTTGATAGTGAATTATCTGATATGTTTTATAACCAAGTAAATAAGCACTGATGCAAAGTTGATTGATGTTGGAATTTTTTTGTTCATCTGTTTTGATTGTCATTAGCAAGCTACATTTAAATGTATCCAAACTGATTTTTATTTCTTTAAAAGTAGTTTTATCGCATATATTTCACAGTTAAAAATGTTTTTGAAAGTTTGCTTTGTTTTTTTCTGTTTTTCAACAAAATCAATTAAAACATTTTTTTTAAAAAAAACCAAGCCTAGACAAGCAAATCAAAACTAGCTTTAAATAGTTGAACAAAAAGATTGCTCGGAAAAATTATCGATAGATAATTACCGCTCATAGCTGGCTTCGTGGTTTTTAAAGATATTAAATAAAAACATGGAATACAGTGTGCAGTTTAGCAGAACTCAAATGTTATGGGTACCGCCAATGAAGGTTGCCATCTATTTAACATTATAGCAATGTCTATAAAAAAGCAAAATAAAAAGACACTAAAAAGAGTAATAGAAGGCAGAGGCATAGCCTTATTTACACATGCAGTCATTGGCGTGAAAAAAGGTTAAGTCATTAAAAAAAAAGTAGTTTGATCAAACAGAGGTATATGTAAGGATATTTGGCGTGTTACAGTACAGAGTACAGTAATACTGCACAAGTAGCACATTTTTTTTTTTGCAGCACCACCACAAGGGTGCGGTGCATTGCTATATGGGTTGCCAGATTAACAAGGAAAGACAGGCTATTCAGTCAAAAACGATTTTAACATATAAGATGCAAATCTATTTTTACAGTTAAAAGCACACGTGCTCATTTAAAAATGCACACTATTTTTCACCTGAAATGCCTATATTGCTAGAGACACATTTGAAAATTAACAGCTAACCTATTAACAATTAACCTGACTAATAAAACCTTATTTAACATAACCCACTAATAAAATGTGTTCTCCACTGCAGAATTAGGCATACTCTGAAAACCATTTAAATGCGTGTGCAGAGATTTTTTCTTCTCTTCTCTGCCTGATTCTCCGTGTTTTTGTGCACAGTAACTGCAGGAAGAAGGAAGTCAGATTTGCAACAATTGCAAATGTATAAGCGAAGCTATTGTTGAAGAGTAGGAGGATGAGAGATGATGGATTTCATTGGGACACGTCATACAGAGGGCTGAGAGGAAAGTTTTAGTGGGCAGTATCAGGGAAAAAGACAGGCGGACATCTTTCTGCACTATTGGGGAGAAGACCTGGCTGTGGGGCTCCTGGCTGAATGCAGATTCCTGTGTCCTGCTGCAGTCGAGATTGGGGAGAGCTGAAAGAAGGACCTTTCCACTGGCTGAGGCATTCCTATCTGCAAAAGCTGAGAATTCCAGGCAATGACCCCGGTTTGAGAAGGCAAGCGTTCCTTTTTGCTGGAGTTAATCCAAGAGAGCCACATTCACAAAGAGAACAACTAAAAAGATAAGGTAATGAGAAGTGTGGGAGCTGAGTGTGTACGGTAATATGCAGTCAGTGTAGGATTCCTGTGCGTGTCTTAATCAAGTGCTAATGTTGCAATTTGAGTTCTGTTCTCCGCCACTCTCTTTGCAGAGTGTCACAGACAATGCTTTGACTGTACCATTTTATTTCTGTAAAGAATGAGATCGTTTTTAAATACAACTTTTTTAATACAGAAAAATATTTGAAAACAGACGGGTGATGTTTATTGTTTACCATTACAATGCTGATGATGTGGGGAGATTTTTAAACAGTGCAATGGTCATTTTAAGACAGATGTGTGCATGTCAAAATCAGTATGAATAATTGTGAGTGACTGTAGCATAGCTTGTTGGAGGTACATGAGCCAACGGGAAGAGAGACTCTCTGAACATAGCTCCCTACCGTATATAAGGTAGTGGAAATTACCACAAGACTACCACATATAGCTCTCTGTCGTAAATAAGTCAGTGAGTTCGCCCATGGTGGCACACCAACACTATCACTGGAAAATGTGGTATTCCTAGAATGCAGGTCTGAGGTCTCTCTAGTGATCACACGAAAAATCTAAGCAAAGATAAGGGATTCTGGACATTGGGGCCACAAATAAAACAAGGGAATTATGCTCACCAAAATACCACCAACCACGTATACCAAATATGCAGGTCTGGGTGCTGAAATAATGCATGTCCATTGTATTATTGTTGCACATGGCCAAATCTGAATACAAAGAGGGATTATTGCTAAGTTATTTTTCGGCGGTAATAAAATACCGTCAGGCCCCAAATCTCCACAAAATACCCAACAGGTTGTAGGAAAAGTACAGATGTTACACGCCAATGCAAGTTAGGAAACGCCAACAAGTATCTACACAATACTTCTAAACCAAATTAGATGAGCTACTCCCAAACAGCAGCGACTAATACAAAGTTTATGCTTTGAAAGGATACGTTTCAGGGCAGTATGCACTAAAGTATGTGAAAAGAGTAACACATGAAAAGGGGATATTTGCCTGCCATTTGTGGGGACCTACATAGAGCTTATGAAAGTATTCTTAATGGGGGGAAAAATAAAGAATCTTCAATTGTTGATGACTATTACTCAGAGTCTAAGCTAGGACAGCCATGGCAGATAGTATAATAGTTCAAACAAGAACTATTGAGGCTGTCAGAATAGAATTGGGTGCCCTAGAACAGATGGATTTAGCCAGAAGTGTAGTCTTAGTGACCCTACACAAAAACATTGCAGAGCAAAGCATGACTTGCATTTCACACCCAATGCCCCATCAGAAAAGATGTGTAGCTATCTTGCAGCAGTGTACACTTCCACCACAAACGTCTAGAACACCCAAGGGGATGTTGTGCTTCAAACAGTAGAAGACTGTTCTCGTTGGTCTTAATTCAATGGTATTCAAAAACAGACTCTGAAGCAAGCAATCACAGAAATATAGAGTAGCATATTTTGTATGTGGAATTTTGATAACCCCACTGCATTATGGGCTCCCCCTCGAATTTGCATGCTACAAGTGATTTGCAACAAGTTAAAGCTCTTTAGTAGAACAGTGGCTTCAAATTCAAAACCTGTAGAACAAGCATCCTTTCTCCTTGGTCCTCTAATTTGGCATGCTTCTGATGATGACACTAGGAGGAAACTTCAATTTGCCCATGCATTATCTCCATAATATGACCCATACACAAAGACCTATGACAATTTCACTTCTAGTGGTGATATATACTATTATGGGGAAGACTGGCACATAATTTGTCAGACCCAGATTTCATCCATGAGGGGAATAAAATGAATAATCATTTAAAACATCTTTTCTAGGATGCTCAACCTCGGACGGAATTAACAGAACCAATAGAATTAACTGAGAAAGTGCTCAGCAGCAGCTGCAATTTCCCAAAGTAATAGAATGCCTCCAAAAGATAAAATGGAGATAAAAACCACAAGGAAATGTAACTGGTGCAATTCAGTTCCTGAAAATGCATTGAAATAATCAATTCTAAAGAAAGACCTGTACTTTGTGGCGCATGGATAGATTTATCCAGCGCTTTTGATTTGGTCAACAGGGATCGGTTATGTCTCAAACTGGAAAGCCGGGGAATACCTAAACCTCGTCTTTCCATGTTAGCCACGTTACACGAGAACACCGTAAGAATAAGGTTAGATGCTGAAGGCTCACTCTCGGACCATAGGAAAGTTGAGAGGGGAGTCAGACAGGGCTGCATGGTGGCGCCCTTCTTATACAATCTTTACATGGCTGGCATGGGGAGGGAGATTGAATCCGCAGCTTTAGCTAGTCCAAAGGTCGGAAGTAATCCAATTAAATGGCTGGCAAATGTCGATGACATCGCCCTCTTGGAGAACATAGAAGTAGGTTTGCAGCGTTTGTTAAATGCATTAGAGCGGTATATAAAAATGAATGATCTATCCATCAATCTAGCCAAGTCTAAAATAGTGGCCTTTAAAACAAGTGGAAAGAAAGGTCATCAATTTGTTTGGACACTGAGTGATCAAAGTATTCCAGTGGTAGAGGAAGTGCACAGTGCTTGCTTCTCCTAAGGTGGGGCAAATTAAACAAGACCTTATGGAAAATGCTTCCCAATTAACATCACAAATGAAAAATAGAATTGAGAAATATTGCAAGTTCTCCATTATGCCCCCGATTAAGTTTTATATAGCTAAAGTGACCCCGAAAATAATCTATGGGATAGAAGCTAAACCTCTGGCCTGGAATTTGGATTGGCAAAGATTGGAGGGAGCAATTTGGAAGATGGTCTTGGGTCTTCCTCAGAGTCTATCATTGGCCAGTCTCAGATATGAGTTGGGTCCTAGATCACTTAAAAGGGCATGTGGAGTGGAAATTGATTCCATGATATCATAACATCATCACTCCGCAGTTTAACTCCTTGTACAAAGATTTATGGGAGCATCTAACAAGATCTTGTTTTGCAGAGTTGATTAACTTACAAAATATGGTATTCAGAGCAATGGTAGAATGTGAAAGTGTTGAAGAAATACTCATATGTAATGCCATGAAGGTTAAGCAAGCCCTAATGTGTATGGACTGGATTCACACGATAAATCGTTTGTATTTGTATTTATTTGTATTTAGTTTATTTGTAAAGCGCAGCCAGGCCCGAGGGCATCCGGGCGCATAGTCTTGCATACACAGTTACAGTACATTACAGTAAGGGTCAGTGACAAAAAATTCAAGCTCCCCCATTTTACAAGCAGATACAGGGGAACAGAATTCTCGTAGAGGAATCATGAATACGACAATGTACAGACAAAGGCAATAATGATAAGCAGGTAACTATAAAAGATATATAGACATAATCAATAAAGTAAGCAGGTAAATAAAAAAAATATATACAAGAAAGCAGAGCGACCCTGGGGTTAGGCCAGACCTTGTATGAAGTGCTTCATGAATTCTGCGTGAGGAGCCAGGATTTGCTTTTATTCTTGAAGGTTTGAAAAGACGGCTCAGTCCTGATGGGAATATGCAAGAGTCTTTAACAACAGCCTCATTGTCACTATATGATAAACAGGTTTTGTTCAAGTTTGCAGACAGGAGCACAAGTCATAACTTCCTAGGATTTTGCTTAATTCTGGTCCACACCGGGGAAGTATTGACCAGATGGGGGCGAATATAGAAAGCAGTAATATAAGGCCCTGGATGTGACTACTTGAGTAGACAGTCCATAAAATACATACTGTTGGAATGTGGGGGAACTTGTGATGTAAGAATTAAGTATTCGACAGTTTGTAATGTCAGAAGGGCGAATGATCTCAGACATGTTCTGGCATAAGCTGATAGCAGACCACGAAACTGCCTTGACTCTAAATGCAATAAGGGTTCTGAAATATTCTGGGTTCATCGAAAATGCCCACTGTAAATATTAGTAATTTGGTGTGAAGTTACGTTTCTTTTTTTTTTTTTAAATCAAGGACATGCTGTCTACTTGGGAAACATTTCTTTCTTTTTTTTAAAGTGAAATAACTTAATTTTGTTCATGAATGTATGCATGGACATGCTTTTATTGATTTTGTATTCGTGAAAAACTGATTTTCAGTTGTGACGAAATAAAAATATTCCTTGTCAACTACTCTTAGAAAAAATGCTTATAGGGTGGTTCACATGCTTCATATGTAGCAGATTTAAGAACCTGGAGATCACAGGTCAGTAAAACGAAAATCTCCCTCTTTAAAAACTCACAGGAGGATGCTCTTCTTTGTTTAGGAAAGTGGATAACACATGGAGTACAAGTCCTCCCATCCCCTGCACACCTATAGGTACTGGCGAGTATCGCCAGTAAAAATTTACATTCCTTGGGTAACCTGACTGGTATAGTCATTCGGAAAATAACTTTCTTGAATAATTTTTAAGAAATCATTTTTAAGAAAACACTCAGAAAATACGTTTTTGCACAATGCTTGTATTAATTTCATTCAAGTCCTTATTTTTGGGCACACAATCTTTAACTGAAGAGTGCAGAATTCAAAGGGTCAAAAGGTCTGCACAATTATCCATTTAGAATGTCAAGACTTTTTCAAAATAGTGCAAAGAAGGAAGCTTACAGACATCAACATATACAATTTTTAACATAAAACAAAAAGCTCAACGCGTTTCGAGAGATTAACTCTTCTTCAGGAGCAAGCTACTTCGGACATTGCCCAATACGTGCCACAGGTAAACAGTCTAATTAAAACATAATTAACACATTTCACTAGAGTTTTAGCATAAACAAATAATCCGCCCCTCTTTAAAGTAACACAATGTTATCTATTTCCATTGCAGGATTCTGCTTTTTGACATCTGGGTAACCATCACTCCACAAGGCGATTAAACGTGACTTGAAAGGCTAAACGCTCATACTTAATTGTCAAATGGACATAAATGTACAAATGAATTCAATGTTCACTCTGTGATAAAGAAATTGAGGATATATTGCTCATGAAGAGAGTTAATCTCTCGAAACGCGTTCAGCTTTTTGTTTTATGTTAAAAATTGTATATGTTGATTAAAGTCTGTAAGTTTCCTTCTTTACACTATTTTGAAATAGTCTTGAAATTCTAAATATGTGCGCCCAAAAATAAGGACTTGTATTAATTTCATACAAGTATTGTGCAAAAACGTATTTTCTGGGTATGTTTTCTTAAAAATTATTCAAGAAAGTTATTTTCCGAATGACTATACCAATCAGGTTACCCAAGGAATATCAGCTAACATATATTCTCAACTAATAGAATTATACTAATTTTGACTCACCAGTACCTATAGGTGTGCAGGGGACGGGAGGACTCGTACTCTATGAGTCCTCCAGTTTCCTAGCTATCTTTCGTGGACTTTTGATATCAGTCTCTTTTCTCCCCCACACCCTCTACTCACACTTAATTCTAGTGAGCCTTACAAGCACCAAATGAAAGAATTCTCATTTGACTCTAAAGAAGAACTAAACACATGGTGTGCATGTACTCTATTTTTCTAGATGCTCTTCTTTACGGTCATCATTGTCTATCAGGCAGGGAGGGACTTTGCCCCAAATCAGGGCATTTGTTTAAATGGAACCGGATCTGATGCATGTGAAGAGTACTTCTCTGCCAATGGATTATAGCAAAGTGCAGTTGTTGCCGACCTGCGTGGAGGAAGCTGTGCATCACTTGATAAAAAAAGCTCAACCTCTAGGACAGGCAATATAACTCTCCACTCTTTGATCTACCTTTTTTGGATGAAACTGTGCCTGGACTTCACTGCTGATGAGCATACTTTTTTGGCAATTGAAATTGTAATGTGGGGTGTGTACTTACATGCCCTCTCCTTCCCCCCCTACCCATCACTCCCCTGGCATGGAGCGATTGGAATAGTAAGTGGGACATGAGATGGCTCATTCTCACATCAGGCCTTAAGTGTGTGGTTTCAGATGTTACAGAGAGTTCACTGTGCATAGCATTGAAGCTGTACTAGACTAGTCTCAGAATGTGTAAAGGAGTTAAATGGGTCCCACTCAAGTTTTGTTGAGTAGAAAGGTGAAGCATTATGGCATGCTATGTCATTTATGTATGTGTGTATATGTATTATGTAATGTGGGATGAGGGGAGTGCATGCTACATGGGGTGGGGCCTGGGTGCCAAATACTAAAAATGTAACAAGAAATAGTCCTTGTCTTATCCAAATGCAATTTTTGTTATACTAAAGCCAGTACATGGAAGGTCAGAGGCAGTGAGAGAGTACTTTTATAGGGCTTTAAAAGTTGACACATTTACAGAACTTAAGTCCTAAAAAATTGGGGTTTTATGGGCTGAATTCACAGTACTTCACAGTACTCCATAAGTGAAATATGCAGTACTGTAGTACATGTAGTAAAATATTTCTATACTTTGTCCCATTCATCAGATCCAACAGGTCTGTGACGTATGGACAGTGCAGTCAGATGTCCTGAACCGTACAGTTGGGTGGAGCAGCCTTAAAGCTTAGAAAGCCATAATAAGTAACTCGGAGGGATGCAAAAGCAACCATCTCTCTTTGCATTTTTCCCTAAACGGAAACGCGAAGAGTTAAATTGTGCATCAGAAAATGCAGCTTCAGAGTCGGCGATGTGTAATAAAATAAATCCCAGTATCTTGGAGAACTGCAAACGTGGTCCCAATTTTCAAAAAGGGCAAAAATGATAACCTAAAGAACTATCGCCCAATTGCTTTATTGGATGTGATTGGCAAACTCTTTGGGTCCTTACTACTGGACAAGTTCCAAATGTGGGCAAGGACAGCAGATTGCACAGACCCTTATCAATTGGGCTTTGTTAAAAACTTGCTAAAATATTGGAAGTCCTAGAGTCTTCATAGCCTTTTTTGACCTGGTCCAAGCGTTTGACCGGGTCAACAGTGAGAAACGATGGCTAAAATTGACAAAATGTAACGGTCCTAATTCAATCATTGACCCTATTAAATCCATGTACTCTGGGACATCAATGAGAGTAAGGCTCAGTGGAGCAGGGCAATTATCTGAGGAGATTCAAGACCTTCAGAGGGGTCAAGCAGGGTTGCCCATTAGCACCAGCCTTGTATAATTCATATATCTGAGACTTTAAGGACCAAGAGGGAAGAACAAGATCTTTTCCACCAACGATAGGAGAAGAGAAGGTAACACGTCTCCTATATGCTGACGATATCATCTTATATGACCAGACTGTAATTGGACTCCAATGACAGCTAAACAATCTGTCTAAATACATAAAAGAAAACGATTTGGAACTCAACACAAAGCAAAAATCATGATCTTCGAAAAAACAACTATGCGAAAAATAAAACAGCAGTGGCATCTTGGTGGAGAGCAACTTGAGAAAGTAAGGAACTTTAAATACTTGGGCATTAGACTCAACGGCAGCCCTGTATAAACTCCAATGCAGATAACACTCTTGCAAAGATCAAGATCCTAGCCTCACAAACAAAGACAATAGATACAAAATATGGGTGTTTCTCTCTCACCCCGACGATAAACTTCTACAAAGCGAAAGTGATACCAGCCATCTGTTATGGAGTAGAGGCAATGCCATATATTCCCGAGAAACTCTGGCAAAAACTGGAAGGATACTATTGGTGAAAAGTGCTGGGGCTACCACCATCAACGGCAATGGCCTCCATTAGAAGGGAAATGAGCTTAGTATCACTTAAAGCGATGAGTGATTTAAACGGTTTGATGCTATATAGGAAGATCCGTCTCTTTCCTCGCCCAAAATCCTGGGAGATCTACAAAGAAATTGAGGGAGGGAAAAACAAAATGTTATCAAACTGGTCAATCAAGAATAAAACCCTCTTACATGAGTTTGGAAGCACGGATTAAGAACTGGAGTGAAAGCCATCCAAAGTAAAAATAAAAAAATAAAAAAAGACTAAAAGAATGGGACTGGCTACAGTCACTAGAAGCAGCGTCTAAGAACAAGTTAACTTCACACCTCCCGACAAATACACAGAAAGTAAATCAAGTGATGGATACTTGGCAAGATTTCCTAGTAGAACACTGCGAACCACGTTCTTAAGAGCCCGCTTCAACCTCATAAAAACCAATGAGATCCTGGCTATCAGGGAAATATCCAGCACAAACAGTGGTCGATACTGCAATAAAAAAAAAAAGATTGGGTGGAAACGGTCAGACAAGTGTTGTCGTGCTTAGGAAAAACTAAAGCAAGAACCATCTATCTGGGCCGTCATTTAACCGCCATACAGATTTATGAAGAAAGGAACTGGTGGCCCTGATTGATGATCTGCAACAAAACATCTCTGGTGATAGCTGTAGCACTATTATTCTTTCAGAACATAGGCTTGGAACAGGAAGCGGACAAGAGCTAAAACATGGAACTGAAATTTACCTGTCCCTCTATTCGAACTTGCCAGTGCTAGATTTGTAACTTGGAATACATGCTTTTTTTTTCTTTTAAAGAGTTTTGTTTAAATCAAAAGAATTTGGCGACCAACGAGAAATTCTGTCTTGGCTTAGCTGCTGCCCGTCAAGCTCCTTAGACGGATCCATAGGTATTTTCAGACAGTGAAGAAAACATTGTCACTGTCCTCACCTATAGTGGGGAGGATGATTCCTCTAGAGGCAGTGATTGTACCATTTCCACCAGTAACTTCGAACTTGAAACAGAGCTACCAATTGGCTGGACAGAAGAGCAAGCTTCATATTTTAAGGCACAGCATCAATGGCTTGTAATTAAGAAGGGGAAGTTGGGATGTAGTGTGTGTGCTAAAGTTAGCAACCATGGTTTTACACACTGGAGTACTAAGAGTATCCAAGGAATGGATTAGTCCCTTGTTTGCACGGCCTCCACAACAAAAAATGCCAGCAAACCGCCCTTCGAAAGAAGAAATATGAGAACAAAGATATCCATAACCACCAGGAAGCAGAAAAGATTGTTCAGCGAGCAAAAGATGGAGTGATTGGAAAAAAAAACAGTGAAACAAAATGCATGCCAAGAGGAAGTAACCAATGAAACCAATCACATTTTCCGGATTGCATATACGGTAAGCAAACAAGACCGGCCATTCACAGATATGCCGTTCTTATGTATTTGCAGATTTTGGATATGGTTTTGCAGACCAGGAAAAGTTGTGCAGATATATGTGACTTCATTGGCAATGCAATGAAAATTAAACTGACCAAGGACATTGTTGAGGAAGACCTGAAATTTGCCATTTTGATTGACAAATGCACAACCGTGAGTCACCTCTCACTGCTATCAGTTTGTATTAGAACAGCATTTGGAGGTGAGCCCACATCAATTTTTTGGGAGTTGCTGGAACTGGAAAAAAATAAATGCTGAAGCGATCACAAGAGAACTACAGTCTTGCCTCCTAAAGTATTTCCCATAAGAGTTCATTAAAAAAAAATAGTCTCATTCACTGCAGATGGTGCATCTGCAAACATGGGACGTGTGTCAGGGGTTGCAGCACAACTGAGGAAACCAGATACCTAACCATGTCTACTTGTCTGGCATTGCTGCAACCACCGTCTTGAGCTGGCTGTGGGGGATGCCTTAAAAGTAGTATGTAGCACAAACAACTTTAAGCCTTGTAAGGATGCTCTTTATGCCCTTTACCACTGCTCACCCAAATATCGAAGGGAACTGCGCACATGTGCAGATCAATTGTAGGTAGGGTTCTTGATACTAGATGAGTGGCATTTAGTTGCCGCACTGTAAACGTTGTTTGGGACCTCTAGCCCGCTCTCACAGTTCACTTCCAGTCATCAGCTCTAGACCCAAACCGTGGAGGTCCTGAAAGGTCAAAATATAGAGGACTTCTGGAAAGGCTTATGGCTGTGGAGTTTAAGAACACGGGCCTGATGAGGGATGCTCTATGTGAACTGTCTGAGCCATCTCTAAAATTGCAAGCGAGCTCAGTCACTCTCCCAGAAGCACATATTTTAATTTGCCGCCAAATTAAAGTTTTTGCAGTGCTGGCAGGAGGCAGGCAAGCAGAATTCACCAAACTTGCCAGCCTCCTCGCATGTTCCAGGAACTTCAGGGAAGCAATGGCTTGAGAGTTTCACAAATTGATATCGGCATGCCAAGTCGTTTACCCTAGGTACTGGTCAAATTACGACATTTTATGGGGAATATGAAGTGCAGGTACTTTGCAAAAGGTTTCAGCTACCAGCTAGAGAAATAGGGAGTGGCTTCCAGGAAAATAAGGACAATGGTGGTAAGCATGTGCCAGAGGAAATGCTTCCACTTATGAAAACACTGTACACCATAGCCAGATCTACGGCAGAATATGAACGTGTGTTCAGTCACATGAACAATACACTCACACCCCTTAGAAACTCACTAGGCATTGAAAGACTGAGCCATGTATTGTTTGTGCGCCAGAATGGCCTGTCCCTGGTTGACTTCAGTCCAGAAAAGTAGGTCAAAAAATGACTACTTCGGGGTCGTCAGCGAGCAGACCACACAACTCATGGGAGAACAAACCTGATGACAATGAAAGAAAGAAAAAAAAAGTGCTTTGTCTCTACGGTAAACTATTGCTGCTATTTGGTTAGAGGTAAGCAGAGCATCTTCATACTGGCTAGAGCAATATTTGTGTGGACGTCCAGCAAGGCAAAGTACAATTTGGACACAGTATTTAAAATGTAGTCTAGTCTGCACAGCAATAATGTGTACTTTCATTTACATTCTTTACATGGTATACTTCCGTCTTCAAACCCAAAAAATTGGCAGATGTGATGGTTTTGCCAGATTTACTTTATTGGTCAAACACTAAAAAATAAATTTGGTGTGGCTCTGTCCTTAATCCTGACTGCAAGCCGTACCCCAGCGCTTGCTACTTGCCTTCACACCTCAGATGATGGGACCCCAAAGTAGTTTTCAAGTGGTAATATCATATTTTGGGTGCAGCAGTGCCATGGAAGTGGTTTAAAGCGGAATTGGTATATAGTTTGGAAAAGAAGCAGCACGAAAGAAATTGCGGCATTTTAAGCTATCATTTTGGACATTTCCTTTGATCGGTGGTCAACAGCCAGCTCCGCCCCCTCTAAACCCTGCCTCCTCGGACACAGCCCCCCCCCAACTCTCCAAACACCACTCCCACCCCTTGTGGGATCCTCCACCATATGTTTTCCATTTCCACCACTGTGCATCAGAAAGCGTTTACTAGTTCTCAACTGGAGTCTGGTGTTGAAAGCAGGACCGTTTCTTGGCCTGGGCGAAACAGGCGGCTGCCCGGGGCGCAATTTCCCCAGTCCCTGGAGGGCAAACTTTTCCAGTTTGTGGGGCGGCGCAATTGCCATGGGGAGAGTTCCACAGCACTGTTGCCGTAGCAGGTGCAGGCGCTGCCTCTTCTGATTAATGTCAGGTAGTACACAAGTACTACGTGACATGACAGAAGTCAGAGGCTCTGAGCACTTTCGCGCCACTTGGGCACCTTTCCTAGTGGCCGGCCAGCCGCCTTTGCAATCCTGCAGGAGTATAACACTGGATTAAAGACAGCTACTTTCCTTCGAGCGTTCCTGGCTTCCCGGACCCTGCGAAGAAAGAAGACTGAATTGCATTCCCGACTCGTTTGCGTGCACAACTCTCAGAAAGAACATAGGTACAGTCCGATGTTTCTTTAAACTGTGTGCATAGCGTTTGGCATTCTTTGGGACGTATTTCATGCCGTGTATGTGTTTGCCATGTTTTATCATGCTTTGTTTGCACAATGGGAGATCAACTGATGCTGGCTAGAAGCCAGGCACTCCAGTCTGAAGGATTTTTAAGACACCAGTATCTTGGATGTAAATGCATGATTTGGTTATCTGAGTTTATATGGATCGGATCCCTGGGAAGTGCTTTCACTGAGAATATTTTGGAAGCAGCGTTTGTGTAATAAGTAGATTTTCTGTAGATAATTTAATGCATAACTAGTAAAATTGCAAAAGTGTGTGATTAATTTACAAGAAAGACAAACTGAGCTGAGGAAGGAAGGTCAGATAAGGAGAAAGGGTCAGTCTGGAGTACAGCCTGAATGAATCGGATAATGTTAATCTGTGGGCATCAGAGATAGTTTGGAACCCGTACAGTGCTTTGAATCATCAAGTCAATCGGGCTTTTATTCTCAGTTGTGATGATGTGGACTTGGCAGCGACTGAAGCTACTACAGAACCCTTTGATACGAAAGAAGGGTAAATATTGCACACTGGAGTTGAATGCACTATGAACCATTCACGTTTTTGTGCTTTTATTTTCGGGCAAAACAATGCACGCCCAAGGTTGTGAGCCACTGACTTTCCCTTCTTGCAAGCCAAGGGAAACACCCTGTGAAGGGGCCCTTATGACCAAGTCATTTACATTGAGGCCCGTTTAATTTTTTAGGCCCTTTTTTAAAGTAAGTTCTTTGCAGTTTTACGATTCATCTGTGTGTTATTGTTGGTCCATAGCTTCATGACTGATGCTGGCATAGTTGCAGAGTGGGGGGTAGGGAGTATGAAGGGTTTTAGTGTTTGGAGAGACCTGTTGTGGGTCCCCAGCATGAGATGGGGATTCAACTCTTGAAGTTGGCTAGGAGCCTACATAGAGGGTTGCATTTTTCGAACATCCCTGGCCGTAAGAGGGCCGACTATGGGCAAGCGTTATGCTCATGGTGGGCCGTTCAACTCAGACCTGGGGTATACCAGCATTTTGCAAATTTGAAATATGGCAACTCCGATTTAGCCTGAGTTGGGTTAAGTTGATTACCCTTAAATGTGCAGGAATAACCCTATTACAGGGCTTAGAAGTGGTAGGAACCCAGCATGAAGTGCTGTTTATTAATATAAAAAGAGCTAAAGATATCAGCCATCTTCTTCAAGAAAAATCCCAGTGTCACATACAGGAAACCTGCATCTATACAAAACAAGACTGTCATGAAGCATTCAACCTAATAATGTTCAGACAGTTGCCAGTTGGCTCCCCAACCGAATACCTGGCTTTTCCACATGTGCAAAATGCAAAGCATGTCGTTTTGGGTTGAATACACAAAGGTATATCCATCCACGTGCAAGGAATGAGGGTGCAATCAAGGAAATCAAATGCTTCACACAATTTGCAATCTACATCATTACGTGTGAATGCAACCTGTGGTATATAGGCACCACTAAATTGGAGGCAAAGTTACGCATTTTACAACATTGTCGAGCAATCAAAAATCGGGACACGGCCTACCACCTCGCTAAGCACTTTGAAGATAAACATCAGGGCACCATCTCCTCTTTCAGATATTTTGTGATTGACACTGTTACGGCACACCCTAGAGGAGGCGACTGACTTAGAAGGCTCAGACAAATGGAATCCCGCCATATAGTGGACAACAAAACCGCATTTCCAGGAGGCTATAATCGAGATGAGGAACTTAACATCTTTGTGGGTGATTAAATATTCTGAGATGAAAGCCAGAGTAACCGTTCCATGTGGACTAACAAAGAAACAAGTGGACACATTTAGAGAAATTCCAGGGCCAACTTTTCCTGGAATTTTCATTAATCCTGCTATGTGGTTTTGAATGCCTTTTGGAACTTTCATTGATGGTTTTAATGTTTTCCATTGAAACTGTTCTGTGTATTTTTACACTGTTGTACGTACACTGTCCACTATATAAGAGGCTCTAGAGTGGGGGAAAAAAATTGATAGCATGTAGCATGCATAACATGCGAGATGTGAACACAGCAGCATGGGAATATGAATTGAGACTTGAAACATTTAGCATGGAAAGAAAATTATGTTAGACCTTTACATTTAGTTTTCGTACTCCTAGTGCCTCCGATCAACTGTTACTCCAGTTGATATGTGTGGCCCTTTGTTTATTTGCTCTTTGCACAATACCTTGCTTGGACATCGTTTTTTCTGCACATGGTCCAAATGACACAAGGTATCCTGTTTATTTGCTATTTGCACAATGCATATGTTGCACACAGTCCTGCCCGTGATGCAGGAGACAAATTTATATTGGACAAACTGCATCAATTGCTACATCATGAGGCGCTTACATAGCACATTGCACTTTAAGTGCACAGAAGGATCTGGAACCCAAGGGCCTACTTGCCAGCAGCCATCTTCAAAATGTTCGCTTTATTTTACTGCACAGTTTTATCAAGTATGAGACAGGTGAGGATCCTGGACGAGTATATTGCATCGGATACACCAAGATGGCAAAACAGCCCACTAGGGGACATCACTATTGTGCTAATATTTGTACCACCAGCCCTCCCAGCACTTGTATTTTATGTCCCAATGAACAGTGGCACGCGTAATTGACTACTGCCAGTGAACCATTGCATAACATCCAAGGCATGCAATGTCTATACACAAGCACAGTGTGTTAGGGAGAATTCTCATTCAATGGCTAATTTCCCTTACCTAGTGAGTCCCGCAGCAGCTTTGCTGGATTTCTGGAGTTTATTTTTTTTCACTTGGTAAGAGTGAGGCTTTCCCCCCACTCTTACCCATGTTTTGCCATGTGTATTTCCTCTGTTTTTGTGATTGTGGACTCTGGAGTACACCACTGCAGTAGTCCCATTCTTTTGTGTGTTACACAGCACCTTCAGTGCAGTGACACATGGTTGTCTTTTAGACTTCCCACCAACTCCATTTCTGAGGCTGACTACAGTCCCCCAGAAAAGGGTAAAGTTGCCATTCACTTTACATAGCAATTTTACCACAGACCCAGTGCACCCCATCTTACATGCAGTATTTGAAAGGGTTACTTCTTAGCCCTTTTTATCTGTACCTCCTAGAGCCTTGTTTTGCTCTTAACATTTAGACTTGGCTGGTGGCAGTGGTATCTACCCTTTTTTACCACGATTATACTATACAAATGTGGTACTGTTTTAGGCTATTATATTAGCCTCGAACATAAACCCGCTGGACCAAATACTCTTTCTTTTGGCTCCAGACGAGTTTATTCGCCATTTCTTTTTGTTAAAGTCCTTCTTGCATTTTACTTTGCGCAGCAAACCAGGTTTGCCTTCTTTGTTCACTGTCTTTTGGCGGGCTTCGGCCAAGAAGCCCTCCTCTAGGCACCTGGGTATCTATGTGGGCTGAATGTGAGGGAGGGGTGTAGTCACCCCCTGCACAGGGTATCCTAGGAAACCCAAATTCCACTTTGCCGTAATTGGCTGAGGTGGTTGTCCGGGCTGGACAAACCCTGTGCTGCCTGATTGACAGCCAGGCTGTGTGAATGGGGGATTTTCACATAAAAGGCAGGACTCTTGGGCTGGAAGTCAGGGTTGCCACTGGAACTACAAGGAACCGAAGAGAAGCGGGGAAGAAGACGGCTGCTGCAACTACTCCGCCTCGGCCAAGCCCTGCTGCAGTTCTGAGCTATCTACCCTTCGACAACCAGAGAAGATCCAGTCCGGAATCTTCTTCCCTTGAGCTTGGTGGGGTCAACCAGCTCATCTTCCAATGCCAGAGGATCCTCTTCATAGTCGAAATCACTGCACACTGCTTTAGTGGTCCGGATAGACACCTGAAGAGCCTCTCCTGTTTTTAAGGTGTGCACCTTTTATTCACCGTCGCTGCTGCTGGCTTCATCACTGCATATTGCAGACCCCTCCAGACGTACTTCTCGTCACCACGACCGAAGCACCAGGAACCGTGGGTCTGCAGGACCCTACCAAGAACAACTGCCGTGGCATCAGCTTCTTCCTTGAATAAGGTACTGTGTTCTACTTCGAAGAGCTAGGGCGAAACCCTTTTCTCTTCATCCAAGGCTTGCCCTGGTCTTCCCTCCTTCTTATAACTTTTGCTTCCTCTGTTGACAATATCCAAGTACTCCTGGCAAAGTTGAATCTTGAACTGTCCGACTGCGTGATCCTCGACAACAGGAACCCGGTTCCACTTGACACTGGCTCCGGCCTATTGACTCTTGTATTTCTGTCAACGAGTGTTCCCTGATTCCGTCTGCCCTGACAAAGGTATTGCCTATGATTTTTGCCCCCAACTCTCTCTGGTAAACTCAGGTGCCAAGTGTGTTTTTGCCCCGGTAACATTTCTCGCCGCAGATACGTGTAATCTTTAGTAAGACCTAACTGTCATTACTGTCAAAAAGTGATCGCATATGTATTCCCGGTAACGTCTTTTGTTTTACAACACCGGTCCGTTAAAACATAGGGTACTTACCTTGAGCTATGCTGTACCAAGTGAATTGGTTGTGTGTAGTGTATTTTACGTGTGGTTTTGAAGTTATAGAAGTGTTGTGTTTTATAACAGATGGTTTAAAAATAAATGTACTTATATATTTTGTACCTGAAACCTTGAGTCAGTGTTTGCTTGAGTCACAGTAATTGTGGTCTCTTTGTGTAATCTCCGCTACTGCTCATATACTCTTGAGATAAGCCTGGCTGCTCCACTACGGCTACCACTTATAGTAGTACAGGCTTGTACCAAAGGTAAACTTGTATTACCACCTGTAGTCTTAATTGTGTGTAGTGGTCCCTAAGGGCACTGCACAGGATTCTGCCCAACACAGTGCACCTCATATACTGAGACATCCAGAGAACCCACCAGGGAGCATCTGTCTGGGGTTAGCAGGGCACTGGCACCCACAAGGGTTAACTACCAGTGACCCCTTGAATTATGTTGGACCTCAAACTAGCACATTTCACCTTATATATTTAGATGGCAGGTAAATATCTGAGGCATATGACCATTTCATACCAGCTAAGTGCATTCCAGACACTGAGACAGCCAGATATCCCACTAGGCAGCATCCACCTGGGGCAAGCAGGGCATTGGCAACCGCAAGGGTTGACTGCCAATGACTCTGGCAACCGCAAGGGTTGACTGCCAATGACTCTTTGTATTATGTCTGTGGTACATGTTAGACTTTATACAAGCACATTGCACTTTATATATCCAGCTGGTAGGCAAATTAACCAGAGAGTACCCCACATATTGATTATGTTGTACATGTACATGATAATCCAGTTTATTCCACAACCTCTACTTTTGCCTGAGTGCCGCTGCACCTTGGACTTTGTGGCAGTGCACCCTTGTACATACATACATATTTGGAAAAAAGGAAAAGCTGATTGTACTCAGCCAACGGCGTCGCTCCTCTTGTGGTTTCCAAAAATCACTAACACAAAGGATCTATCAACGTCCTTCATTCGTCATACAGTGGACAGGGTACAGCAGTGAAGTCACAATAACGCGTTACACTCTAACGGGCTTCTTCAAACTGTAAACAGTGAGAAGGGTTTCTTCAGTTTAAACCTTTCCCTGGCGAGTTTAATACTTTTTCAATTTCTAAAACACCTCAGAGCACCTGCCTGCTATGTTGAGTGTAGATACTGATGTACACATGACTCGCAGAGCATGGTGGTCTGGATGTATACACCTGTAGTTAATACATAGTCTTTGTTATCAAAACAATGCAATACCAAGCCTTTCAACATGTGTAACCAAGTGAAATATGATGGTATTTGGCATTTATTATAGCGCTCGATATACCATTGGTATGACCTCAAAGCGCTGGTAGGTTGAAATCCCTCGGGAACCATAGATCTGGTCAGCAGAGAGATAGTGTTGTAGGGTGCACCAGATAAGTGTACAGCTGGTGTGATTGCCGGGTGGCAGCTGCGTGACAGCATTTCGGTGTGGTGCTGGAGAAGTCAGTTGGATGTGTGCAGTCTGGTGGGTGGACATCCAGACTGGGCTCTGGCTGCGTTAGGCCTGAAGGACGCATATGTGAGAAACTATGCCAGAATGTACTCGGCTAGCTGCGTTTTATTAGGGTGATGAGGTGTTGATGAGGTCGTATTCTTATGTGCACAGCTAGGCTGAGTTACTCAGGGGTATAGCTGTGTTCTATTTGAGTGATGGTGTATATTAGAGTGTAAGGGTAGTGATGTGATATGGTGGATGTTTTTGGAGCATCCATTATATCTATGCACAGGATCCACTATGCCCAGGATCCACTCTATGCCCAGGATCCACTCTATGCATTTCAAGGTTTTGTGAGACCCGTTGTTGATAATATTGGCGAATGGGATCAGGTGCAAAGTATAAGGTTTGTTACTTATATAACATCGAATTCACCAGTTATTGGGAACAAGATGGCATAAAGTGCATAATGCTTTGATTCTAAAATCCTCATTTAGATTCTGAACCATTGGCCATGCATTTGGACACAAGTATGTCTATATAAGATACATAATTTGAGATTCCTTGAGGCTCAATCTTCATAAAGTGCTTAGTGCTTCAGTTATGAAATGTTCTATTTGATTCCAAACGGTATACCATGCATTTTGTCATATGTCTGCATACAATGTATCATTAGAGATTTATGCATAGTGCAAAACACATTATTTGTCTGATACAAATTGCTTATTATTTAGACAGATAGCATAAAGTGCATAGTGCTTGGCAATGCTAGTGGTTGTTCAACACAACATACAACCTGGTACCCTCAACAATTTCCTTGGGTGATAACAAAGTGCCTAGTGCACCAACCAGGGTTGTAAGGTGCATATTGGATTCCATTGAATATCAAATTCCAACCAATAAACCATGCATTTTGACACAAATAGGTCTGTCCAGATCGTGTCATTAAAGATTTCATAATGCTCTTTCTTCATGTTGCTAGATATTAAGATAAAACGCATGGTGCAAGACACATTGATTGTACAGTACAAGTTACTTATCATTAAAACAAGGATAGCTTAAAGTGCATACGGCTTGGCAATGTTGATGGTTGTTCAATATGGTATCCAACTTCTTGTTCTCAAAATTGCCCATTCATAATAGCATAGACATGTCTGGTGCGTTTTATAGGGTGGTAAGGAGCACATTCAATTCCATCAGATATCAGATTCATATATTATGTATGTTTCAATATTGCCTTTTCAGTGTACATATGCCCATCGAACACAACCACTCAACATATTTTAATTGCCATGAAGTACGCACTAGTTGGTCTTGGAAAGTTGTACATCACTGGAATTTTATTCACATAAAGTGCATAGTGCTTGACATCATATGTGTACCCATGGGAAGCACAATGATTGAAATAGGAAATTAATATTAAAATTGTATTTAACTGGAATTTCACATAAAGTGCATACTGCTTAACACTGCTTGTGTGCCCCTCGATCTGTGTCTAAGCAGCCAACTATCGTTCCCATCATATTATTTGGGTATTTTTATAAAGTGCATAATGCATAGTTTTCAAATTTAAAATGTGAAGACCCATGGAGGATTCCCTTAATATTACTAGGGGTGTTATCCAAAAAGTGTGAAATGCATCGACTATGGTTGTGAAACAAATTGAATTCCACTAAAATGGGGTTTGTTTAAAGTGCATAATGCCCAACACTATGTAAATGCCCATGTTACCACCTGCTATCAATGATGGTGATATATTGCAGATACTTCGAGCCAGCTCCGTTTTCTATCTCGCATAGACTTTAGACTTACCCCCACCACACCTCCAGTCTGTTGGAGTTTGGCATACCTTTCTTGAGTTCTAAAAGTAATTGGAGGAGTTGGTTTTCACATGATCTTGAAGGCAGGACTGATATTATGGTTTGTGGAGACTGGCGCCTCTGCGAATGTCATGGTAAGAGAACATTATGATGCCATGGAGCTTCCACCTTGCCTAACTATGCCCAAAGCTTGCATATTCACGTTTGGAGGGGTGCAGCCAATACCGCTCGACGGTGCCTTTATGGCAGATGTGAAGCATGGTGGGTCAGAGATTCGAACAAGGATCAACGTCACACCCGTCAGCAGCAACACCCTCAGCTGCATGGCGGCGGAGGCCCTGGGCATTGTCACCTTTGCATACTCTGTGACATTCAGATGTTGTTGAACAAGCACTCTGGCCTGTTTGAAGGAATTGGGCTTATGACTGGTGACCCAGTCAGATTGCTCATAGATGACTCCATCCAACCTATTGCCCTGAAACATCGGCGGGTGCCATTCCATCTGCGGGACCTAGTCGATCAGGAGCTAGACAACTTGGTCAGACTGGACATCATTGAGAAGGTGCGGGGTCCGACACCGTTCGGCTCTCTGATCGTGATTGCAAGAAAGCCAAAGTAGCCTGGCGCTGTCAGGATATGTGTGGACATGCGTCTCCCCAACAAAGTGATGAAGCCGGAACGATATCTGACGGCCACCATTGATGACATTATCACCGAGCTACAGTGCGCCCGTTTCTTTTCTAAACTCGATCTGCGGCCTGGATATATCACCAGGTGGTGCTCCACCCAGAGTCAAGGTATATTACCACGTTTACCACCCACCATGGTTTGTACAGGTATAAGAGTCTAAGCTTTGGGGTGCCGTCCGCTGCAGAGTTATTCCAGAATATCATCCGGGGGGGCCCTTGCAGATCTGGATGGCGTGCTCAACATTCGCGACAATATTTTGGTGTTCGCCGAGGCTGGGCTTCTGACCAGGCTGGCAAAAACGTTTGAGCGCTTCCAATCTCTGGGTCACACCTTGCACTGCGATAAATGTGAATTCCTTAAGACCACCATTGAGTTTTTTGGATTCATCTTTACTGAAGGAGTTGTATCGCCCGACCCGAGGAAGGTGAAGGACATCATGGAAGCCCGACCGCCCGAAAATATGTCTGAAGTGCAGAGTTTTCTGGGAATGGTCACATATTGTGGCCGGTTCATCAAGACCTGGCTTCCCGGTCTGAACCGCTGCCTACCCTCACAAAGAAAGAAATCACTTGGCAGTAGGGGCCGCTGGAGCAAGCAACATTTGATGACATAAAAGGGGCTCTCACCGCCGAGGACACCATGGCTTTTTTTGATCCGGCCTTTCAGTCGGAGATTGTGGTGGACGCGAGCCTGTTTGGGCTGGGGGCGGTGCCTAATCAGGTGGATGCTAATTTTGAGGTCCGCCCTGTGTCATACGCCAGCAAAGCCTTAGACACTAAACAAAGGTTCTCACAGATCGATCGCAAGGCGCGGGGCTGCCGACATTTTAGACTGTACGTGCTGGGGAGGCCGGTGACTGGTCACTGACCACAAGCCCCTGCTGCCCATCCTGGCAGGATCATCATCCAAATCACCAGCGAGAATTGAGCACTGGATGTTGGCACTCCTTGAGTATGGCGTGTCTCTGGTGTATCTGCCGGGTAGCAAGAATGCGGCAGATTACTTCTCCAGGCATCCTAGGGGTGAAGGAAAAAAACCTGCAGTCCAGCTGTGTGGAGGAAGCGGACAAGCATGTCCGACTGGTGGTGGAGGCAGCTACTCCCAATTCGATGCCAGTGCGTGAATTGGAACAGGCCTCAGCGGCAGACAAGTGCTTCATCATTCTTAAGACCGATATTACGCAAGGCGCATTGGGGGCTCTAATGGACTCTGACCCAAAGAACTCAAGAGGTCAAGGTAACCCTGGAACAGCTGTGGAGGGTGCAAGATGAGCTGGTGTTCTCTGAGGCAGGTTTACTGCTTAGAGGAGACCGGATGGTGATACCACTAGGAAAGGTACAACAGATCATTGAGCTGGCCCACCAAGGACATCAGGGTGTGACTAAGACAAAAGCCCGTCTTCGCCAAAAGGTCTGGTTTCCGGAGCTGGAAAGGCGGGTGGAGGACTTTGTGGCATCATGCGTATGGTGCCAGGCGGCGTCGCCGGCGCTGAAGGAGCCTGCCATAGAGACAATGCCACAGGGACCGAGGCCATGTGAGGTGATCCACGCGGATTTCGGATCCACAACCAGGGGCACACACTTTCTGGTTGTCATGGATGAGTGGTCCCGGTATCCAGAGGTGGAGTTTGTCGAGACAGTGGCATTTGAGAAGGCGGTGGTGGCTTTGGAGAAGGTATTTGCTACCCACAGGCTGCCCAAGGTGTTGTGCTCGGACAACGGCGCACCCTTTCAGGGCGAGAGCTTTGCTGACCTGATGAGAGGGTACGCGATACTACACTGGAAGGTCACTCCACTGTGGCCCAGAGCAAATGGCGAGGCGGAGCGCATGATGAGAAATTTAAATAAGGTGTTCCACATTGCCCAGGGACAAGGCCAGTGTCCGCAGAGGTCTCCATATGTGTTCCTGCAGGAATATAGGACCACCCCACACACATCCACAGGGGTGGCGCCGGTGGAGGCAATGTTTCAGCTGTGCCAATGGGGCCTTTTGCCAGAAACAGGCGAGCGTGAGCCCGCCGTCATAGACAATGAGCAGGGGGAAAGGGAGAGAAGAGAACGGACAGAACAGGAGAACACTTGAAGGGCTCTGAAGCCCCAGAGACTGGCTCCCAGCAATGAGGTGTTGGTGAGGAACCGGCACCTTCAAGGAAAGCTGTCACTCACGTATGAGCCGGAGTGACGTTGCACTCTGCTGTGTGCCGTATAAACAAACAGGGTGTTCCCGGCCGTGTCAGTGTGACCGGGGAGCCCGAACCGAACGCAGCTGTGCTGGTGTGAGTCTGTGGTTGGGCGGGGTTCACAGGGAACTCCGGCAAGGACCGGAGCATTGTAACAATGCATAGCACGAATATTGCAACATATATAATTGGGCCATACTTTCTGGCTATTTCTTTCACTTTAGGCATTTGAATGTACTGGCAATGTCTAAAGCAATAAGACCTTCGGGAGCACAAAAACAGCAGAGAAAAAACAAGTGGTGCAAGGTATCAGAAGTGCCAAAGTACTGTCTTCATTTTTCAGGAGGGAAGAGAAGACTTCAAAAAGAAGTAGATAAGCACCCTCCCCAAGGTCAGGAAACCGGCATTCCTGAGGAAACGGTACGGCCTGTGGTCATGCCACAAGTTTCAAGAGACGAAGCCTCATGAACCCAAGCACTAGAAGGCAATGATGACTAACAGGATCAAGGCACCAAAACGTGTTGGTTTGAAGACAATTCTTTATGGCCTAAATCAATGCCTGGACATGTGTGTGATCAAATTGTATTGGGAGGGCCACAGACTATGCCACCTCCTAGTTATTCATACCCAAAGGATGACAAATAGACACTTTTCTAATTCATACGTGCTCAGGGTGTTACCTAACAAAGAAACAGTCTCCAGGCTATGGCTGCAATATTCTATTTTGACTGATCGAGTCTATTGTTTTTGCTGTATGCTTTTTGACCCAATGCCGAAATCAAAACCTGGTAGTGATGGCATTAATAACTGGAAGCATATTGGTAACTATTTGAAAATGCACGAAGGGTCTCATGAACATACCAAATCCGGTGGCTAGTGGGTGGATGCTGAAAGGTGCCTCCCCGGACATGGTACTGATTCTCGCATGCAAGATCAAATACAGGCAGAGACCAAGCGTTGGCGGGCTTTGCTTGAAAGAATTATGTCAGTTGTGTTTCTGTTCAAAAATAATTTGGCATTTCGTGACTCTTCAAACAAGTTACCTACTCCAAACAATGGAAATGTCTTAGGCCTCGATGAACTACTATAGAAATGTGATCCGATCATTTGCATCGAGTGACCTCACAAGAGATCCACAGTCACTATTGCAGAAATGTCATTCAGAATGAACCAATTAGATTAAAGGGGTTGCAAGTAAAGAATGCAATTTAACAAAGGGTGAAGGCTGCAAAATATTTCTCGTTTATTTAGGATTGTACTCCAGATATCAGCCACACCGAGCAACTGTCTTACACTGTAAGAATTGTGGATATTATGGGAAAAGACATTTCTGTGAAAGAATATTTTATAGGGTATTGCACTGCAGACAACCTGGTGAAGGACTTGCAAACCTTATGTATTCTGAAATGTCTGAATGCTGTCTAGAGATGGACAACTGCCGTGGTCAGGGGTATGATAATGATGCAAACATGATTGGGGTAACAAAGGTGTTCAAGTGAGAGTTCGAGCAGTACCCCCGTGCATTGTTTAATCCATGTGGCTGCCACAGTTTAAATTTGGTGGTTGGCGATACTTCCAAATCCTCTGTGAAATCTGTTTCTCTTTTTAGTGTACTTCAGAGTCTATAATTGGTTTGCAGTTTCAACCAAACGCCAGAGCATTCTCAGTGAGCATGTAAAAAATATTTCCTTGAAAAAGGTCTGTGAAACGCCATGGGAATGTAGAATCGAAAGCTTGAGAGCTGTACAGTATCAATTTGTTGAGATACACACAGCACTCATGAGCATAGAAGAAGAAGTTTGTGACCCAACATTGTCCTCGGAGGCCAAGTCCCTTGCTTTACACTTGGTAGATTTCAGTTTTATTTGCACTTTAGTTGTCTGTTATGACCTACTTCAGGTGAATATTGTAAGAAAATCCCTGCAGTCCAAACAAATAGATTTGCCTGCCTGCAATGACCTGCTTAGAACTGCATTGCCTTTGTCAAAAGTTAGAGGAGAGTTGGTTTTGAGTCTGCTGTAACAGCAAAAAGAGACTTACTTTTAGATGTTGACCCTACTTTTAAGACAACTAAACGGCATAGGGGAAAAAAGAAAATGTTTGCAGACGAGACTCAGGTCAAGACCCCTGAGAATGAAGAACTTTTTAAAGTAACCGTATTTTATACCCCGATAAAAAACATAGCTACTTCCCTTGAAAGGCGCTTTTCCCAGTTGTCTTCGCACAATACAAGCTGGGGTTTCATTTACAACATAAAGCCTTGGCTGGAAAAGAAGAACGATACAACTGTGCAAGCACCTGGAGCAATTGTTGGCAAAGGCTGGTGATAGTGCACCAGAATCTGATATAGATGGTTCCCAATTGGCTGAGGAACTGAGACATATCCAGCCACATTGCATCAAAGTTCTATTACGCCCCTTGAAGTTTTGCAGCACTTTCACCATACACAAACACACTAGTTGTTTCCAAATGTGTGGGTTGCCATAAGGATCTTACTAACAATTCCAATTGCAGTGGCAAGTGGTGAGCGGAGCTTTACTAAATTGAAACTGACACATACTTGCACTGCACAAGGGCCGAGGAAATGCTATCGGCTCTTGCAATACTTTCAATTGAGGGTGAACTTGTTGAAAACATTGATTATGCAGCAGCAATAAAAGCTTTCGCAGCAGCAAAGTCAAGGAGAGTGCACTTAACAGACTAAAAATTGACACAAAACTTTAAAAATTAGTATATACTGTTTGTGGGCTCGGCTTTGTCCAAGGAATTTTGTGTACTCTGCTTTGTCAGAGGAATTACAGCAAAGTTCTTGAATCGTAATGTAATAAAAACCGATTTCATTTGTTTAGCAGTGATTTATTGACTTTGCGCAGGAGTTCCTTAACAGTGTAGTTTAGGAGTAATGGGTGGGGATGGTGTGGGTGCATTCCAAGTGTTTCGCCCTGGGCACCAAATGGACTAGAAACTGCACTGCCGAGGATATTTAAGGATCCGAAAAAACCTCCGGGACAACCAATAGTGTCAGCCTGCGATGCATATTGGAGCCATTATCACTTTACACTGACTTTTTTCTTAAACCATTTGTCACTCAGATGGTGTCTTTCATTAAAAGACACAGGCGCAGCACATCCTAGAGACAGTGACTGTAGGTCAATCATGCATACTGGTGACCATGGACGTAGAAGCATTTACACCTCATTCCCTCATGGAGTGCTTGATGTTCTGTCAAGTCCCTGGCACAGCAATTTCAGACGTCAGCACCATACCCACGTCATTCATTTTAGAATGCAGTCGGCTCGGGATGACTGAGAATTATTTTGTGTTAAAAAACAAGTGCTTCAAACAGACAAAAGGATTAAGCGCGAGAGCTACTGTAGCTCCAGATGTAGCTAATCCTTTTATGGCAGATTACGAAACCAAACACATATGTACAGACGCTAATCCTTATAAATCATGGATTCCAATTCGGAAACGCTACTTTGATGATGTCCTAATATGGACCGGAACAGTAGCAAGCTTTTCTAACATGGATTAACCAACATGATACAAGTTCACCATGATTTTCTTGACCTCCATATATACAAAGTATGTGCTACTTTGAGAACAGAACTGTTCAGGAAAACCCCTGACCAAAACAGCCTTCTACATTTTGACAGTTATCACCCGATTGACCTAAAAGAAAATCTGCATCATGGACAATTCCTCCAAATTCGCAGAAACTGCACGGAGCGAGAGCCTTTTGTGAAACATGCAGAAGGTTTGTAACAAAGGCTTCTGCAAAGAGGCTATCCAAAGACAACTATCAAACAAACCTGAAAAAAAGCAGCTTACACTCCCAGAGAGGTGTATCTAGTCAAAAGAGTGAAGGAGGACTGCAAACAATTGGTATACATCACCAATACAGTCTCATTAGCAATATCCTAAAAAAAGACCATCATAAAACATTGGCATCTCATTAAAAATAAAAAAAATTAAAACAAACCTGAGGGAACATCTGGTACACACTTAGAGAGATCAGACCACAGGTCACCATAGAAAGAACATGGCCACCATATAAAGAGCATGGAATCTTCCACCTGTCAAAAGCCACCAGAAGTGTAGTAAATGTGTAGCGTGTAAATTTACTGACAAAAATACTCATGTTTCATCATGGGACCATCCAGTGGAATTTGAACACACACAAATTGCAATAGAAAATCGGTTGCCTTTATCATTCAATGCCCATGCAACCGGATCTATGTCGGAAGAACAACAAGACCCGTCAAACAAAGAATTTCAGAACACTGGTCGTGCATCCGGAACTTGGTCACGGACAAACCTTTGGTAGACCATTACAAGCATCTGTGACACACAGATCGACATGTTCTGGTTTGTGCTACAAGTGATCAGCCCTAACATGAGAGGAGGAGACTGATAAGCGTCGGAAAGATATCGAGCAGAGATGGATTTACAAATTGGACAGTGTACACAATGGCCTCAATGTGGTAATCGAGTAGAATTGCTTACTTAATAGAAAATGGAAATGTTTCTCTGTCCTTCCTTCTTTGGCGAGGAACTAGAAGTCCTGGGAGTTTGCAATCAATTCCTTGTGAGCCACGAATACCTTTGTTTTGTCTTAAAAAAAATATTGTGCCAATTGTAACTGTAGTTTTGAACTCTCGAATTAGAAGTATTGACAGTTTCACTATTTGTATTCAATACTACTGACACCAGTTTTTCGAATGTTGAATTTTACCATCAGACACCTTCAGTATCATTGTTTAGAACAGTGCAATTTTGGTGAGGAACTAGAAGTCCTGGGAGTTTCACTATATGCAATCTATTCCTTGTGGGCCACGATGCAGAGCCATTAAAAGGAACTCGCACCATGCGGAGGACACAATCTCCCATGCCTTTTCTTTAGTGTAATATTTTCTACATTGCTATTGCCCAACCTTACTGACAATTAGAACATGGTGGCCATTACATCTGTCCCTGCTTTGTCCTTCAATCCACAGGGGCACATTCACTCCACGCTGTGGCCATACTCTTAAACATGTTCCCTACATGTTTTGGGTAAGAAATATTTGACAATAATAATGTTTGCCCATGGAGAGGTAGTAATCATTGACTACTGCCCACCGTTTACCCACAATGTGCATTTATTGTCACAGGTGCACATTTATACAGCTTTGCTCATGAACTTTGGATAGTGTTTGGTCCGAAACACCACCCGTTTGGTCTCATCCACTTACTGTGCGGCGTGTTTTACACCACAGTATCTTTTTTCTAGTCTCATCTACAGATGAGAGCTTTAGCTACTTAGAGCTTTTTTAACCTTGATGTGAAACAGAGCACCCAAAAACATATTTCATAGAGACATACCACAGGCTGTGAGGAACCTTCAGCAGAATTCACGTCCAGATGAAGGCCATTGGAGCTTCCCAAAAATGCAATAGGCTGAAACACTTGTGCCGACTCTTGTTAGTTTCCATATGCCAAACCTTACCCAAGACGACAACAAAAATGTATCTATGAGGGTAATTGTTTTCTTCGTTTTTGAACGTGAAAGGTTCACTATACATGGGTTCATGATATGTCATGTCAATGAACCAATTTGTGAACATACAAAAAAATGAGATGTTTGAAAAACACTTCCTGAATGTCAGTGTGTCTTTTACTGTGGCTCCGTTCGGGATTGCCCAGACCAATTGTTTATATATACACCTTCAAGAACCTGGAGCGGTCAGGGAAAAGTTAGGTACATAATTTGTAAGACCAAGATTTAATCCATAATGGGAAAAAAATAATTAATCATTTAAAAAAATCTTTCTAGGATTCTCAACCTCAGACAGAATTGACAGAACCAATAGAATTAACTGAGAAAAGGCTCAGCGGTTGCAATTTCCCAAAGTAATGGAATGCCTCTGAAAGATAAAATGGAAACCAAAACTGCAAGGAAATGTAACTGGTACAATTCACTTCCTGAAAATGATTTGGAACTGCATTGAAATATTCTATTCCTTGATAACTACTTTTATAAAAATGCTTAAAAGTGGGAGTTGCACATGCTTCAAATGAAGCAAATTTCTTAAGAACCTGGCAATCATAGGTCAGTAAAACTAAAGGTCTCCTGTTTTAAAAACAGATTTTCTGACCAGAGAAACCAATGAGGATGCTCTTTATTGTCATTGTTTATTAGTCATGAAGGCGGGGAGTTGCCCCAGATCAGAACATTTATTTAGATGGTACCAGATCTGATGCATGTGAAGAGTACTTCTCTGCCAACGGATTTTGGCAAAACGTAGTTGTTTCTGACCTGCATGTAGGAAGCTGTGCATCACTAGGAAAAGAAAAACTCAGCCGGAGGAAGTGGAAACTATTAATTTAACAAATAGCCCCACAACTCCACCTTGCAGGAGCAAACCCAGGATGAAAAGCCAACAAAGGAGAGTAACATCGCCCAAAACGACGGAGGAATTTTTGAGGACAAGCGCCCTGTTGGACCTGTCAATCTACAGCGACACGGAAGTAAGAGAAGAAAACGCGAGAGGCGCAGATGGACTGACGGAAGAACAGCCATGGGAGCCGGCGAGGGGAAAAGAAACGAGAGGCAAAAAGATGACAGGAAAATCCGCACCAGCATCTCTGGAGGAGAAAGACTCTCCACAAAACCAGAAACACCACGAGCGGGGTTCAACCCCAGTGAAACAACTACAACAGCAACAGCAGGAAGAAACCGCAAGGAGAAGAGACGAGAAGGAGAACAGAGAAAATCCTAGCAAAACACAGACAGAGCACTCCAAGATCCAACGTAACCCCCAAAAAGAGTTAAGAGTCTTCAAACTAGAGCAAACGTCCTGTAAATCCAAATACATAGTGCTGAATAGAAAAACAGTACTGCAGATAATAAGTAGAATCCATTGTCTACAACATCTAAAGACCGACGACTTTGTATCAAAAAGCAAGGCTGTAAAAGAGGTCACGCATGAAGCACATAGGACCTACATCAAGCAGGTTATACCCTGGCTGAACTAGAGCTAAACAAAACAGACCGGAAAGAGCTACCCATAAAGAAAAATTGTGAAAATAAAGTGCATTACATATCCCGCACGAGAGACTTATATAACAGAAAGAGACAGTTTCCGATGTACCGCACAGGATATGAAAGCAGTCGCCACCAGGAGTGGGAAACGCGGGAACCAAGGAATGAGAGACACAGAGGCAGAGATATTAAAGGAACTGAAGATCGTAAGGAAAAGCACACAGAGAATGGGGGGGGCAGTCATGTGACAGAAGGGAGCGCCGGAGAGAAGAATCGCCCAGTAAGCCACAGACACCCCAAACAAAGAGAGAAGGGCCAGATCGAGAGAGCAGAAAAGAAAAAGATCGAGAAACAACGAGGGGAGAAACGTAAGCAAACAGAACACCAAAAGGTCCATGGAACTGGCTAAAAGCAACGTTAAATCTACACACCGAGAAATAGCAATCACCAGGAGGTGGGACAAAAGATACACCGCCTCCAACAAATAAGGAAGAAGCCAGGAAAGGGACCATGAAGCGAGATTTTCTTTCCATGGCCTCCTGGAACACGAGGGGCCACCGGCACCTGACAAACCCGGAGAATCAGGATCTAGGGGCATTCGATATCCTATGCCTGCAGGAGCATTGGCTAACCGAGAAACCGACCCTAGACGGCTTTGATATTACATTCTCGCCAGCTTCAAAGGGCCTGTTTGGACGACCATCCTCAGGGCTATTGAGAGCCATAAATTCGGGGGTCGGAATATCCCGAGTAAAAACCATAGTCGAATCGTACGGGGTACTGGCAATCCTTGCGACATGGGCGCAGGAAAAACCTGGAGGAAAGGGAATGGAAAAAGCAAACATCGCACTAATAACGGCATATTGGAACCCAGAAAGAACCACAACAGCAGATTTTTGCAATTTAGTAGCAAAAACAATTGATGACATCATGGTGAATCACCCTACAGCGCATATAATAATCTGCAGAGATCTAAACGCAAATTGCAGGACGGATAAGGTAATAACACAATCTAAGAAGCTGAAATCCCCAGCAGAAGAAAGAGGAAATTCATGGATGTGGCTTATGAAAGCGAGAAATCTTCATAATGTCGTTGCACTGAAAGCATGGATGATAAAGAATCACACATGGGAAAGAGGCAAATCCAAAGCCGATATTGACTACTTCTTTGTCTCTAACAGTCTAGTGGCAAGTATTCAAGACAACTCAGTGGCCAAAACGAAAGAAAGTGACCATAATCTTGTGGCAATAGAATGGCAAGCAAGACGGCCGGATCACGAGAGATACAGCAACTCCATTGAAGCGAACAGCCAACAAACCCGCATTCGGCTTACTGCAACTAACATCGAATGCATAACTGAAATGTACAAAATGAAGGCCGCCTGACGAGGAGAAAAGAACAAAACTCCGGACTATGTTCCTTTCTTATTGCAGTACAGGACGAAATTGCAGAGTAAAAACCAAAAGCAAAAGCCAAATAAACATATATGTGACAAAGAGGTCGTAGAAAGGAAGAGAACCCTGAGAAAACTTAAGACAAACCATAAAAGAGAACTCGCCAACAGCATGGAACGCATTGAAACAATAAAGTGCAAAATATAAAAACTGGATACGTGGTCACAGGCACGCGATGTACCAGAAAGACGCAGAGGAAATGCTGCGCGCTTTAAACACAAAAAGAACTGGAGACTTCTGGGCGCTCATTAACAAATCTGACAAGAAGGCGGAAAACCAAATAGTAAACGCGGTGAGTGAAGTGGCCTGGGTGAACTTCTTTGAAAATCTGTTCAAGGCACAACCATCACATCTTCCAAGAAGCAGGAACTCGGGGCAAACTGCTTGGATCGACATTACATCAAAGGTCGACATAGAAAACGTCATAAGAAATTCAAAGAAATCCAGGGCCCCGGGGCCAGATGGATTAAGTAACATCGACTTAAAACAAAACCCAGAGATCTGGGCAGTCCTAATCAGTACCATCTTCGAACAGTGTAGACTGACAAGAACGTTCCCGCCGTCTTGGGTAAACGCGGTGGTGGTGCCAATCTTCAAACGAGGGAATCGAGAAGAACCGAGTAATTATAGACCAATTGCACTACTCGATATAATAGGCAACATTTTTGCAACACTCCTTCTGACCCATTTTCGTAGCTGGGCCAGTTCATCACCGGCAAATGACCCGTTTCAAATGGGGTTCCTAAAGAAGGGAAGCACTACAGTAAACATCCTCATTTTAAATTTGATAAAAGCCAAGGTCAAGCAAGGAGCGCCGACCGTGTTCATGGCTTTTGTGGATCTGTCGCAGGCGTTCGACAGAGTGGACAGACGGAGACTGTGGAACAAATTGGAAAAATGGAACTGCCCTAGGGAAATACTGGACCCGGTTAAGGCGTTATATACCAACACCAAGCTAAGAGTGCGCCTAAACAATCAAGGCATGCTGTCGCAAGAGATACCGGTGGAACAAGGAGTAAAACAAGGGTGCCCTCTGGCCCCGGCATTGTTTATTGCTTTTCTAGGTGACCTTAAAGACTCGGATGAAGCAGTAAGAGCTTTTCCTCCAAAGCTGGGTAAGACCAATATACCACGTCTACTATACGCAGACGATCTAATATTGTTAGATCAAACCCAAATCGGCTTACAACGACAACTCGCCAATCTGGCACAATATACGGAGCAAAACAACCTCAAAATAAACAAAGCTAAAACAAAAATATTGATATTTGGAAAAAAGGCTAAGAAAACATCTACAGGCTACAAGTGGGCATTGGACAACGTAGAAATCGAAGTGGTCCAAAGCTTCAAATACTTAGGAGTCCACATCGATAACTCGGCAAAAGAAGTTACAACGCAGAAGATCCTGTGGGGAAAAAACAAAATATCTTGCGGTCCAAATGAAAATGTTAGACCGAAAATATGGCAAGTTCTCCCTGATCCCGACGATTGAGTTCTATAAAGGGAAGGTGGTGCCAACCTTGACATACGGCATGGGAGCGACCCTGAACATTCCTAGGAACATATGGCGTAAACTTGAGAGTTACATCTGGAAAACGGTCCTGGGTCTGCCAAATGCGACCACAATGGAACTTATCAGAAAAGACTTAGGCCTACTCTCTCTAGAAGCCACGGTGGAATTAAATGCAATGCAACTCTGGAGAAACACTCTCATCAAGGACAGCTTGCCTATTTACATGATAGTGGCCGACGAAATAGCAAACCATAGCCTGGCTATTTTAAACAATTGGACAAACGACCTGAGAGAAAAGCTCACAGATATCGCCTGCAATGAAGAGGAACTTATAAATAACCCTACAAGAGTGAAGTCAAAATTGGAAGACCAGGACTGGATAGAAACGTTGGAAAAAGCACAGAAGAACAAACTGACTAAAGCTCTGCCCCCTAACTTCAATAAGTTAAAAGAACCAATGAGATACTGCAGCAAACTTCCAAATAAGCAACTAAGAAAAATGTTCATGAGGGCATGTTTCAATCTTCTACCAACCCGGGAAATCCAGGTGATCAGAAGACAAACGAAGGAAAAGTCCTGCCGACTCTGCAAACAAATAAATGAGATTGAATCGATAAGACATCTGCTGTTATATTGCCCAGAGTTAAGTAAAACAAGAGCCTCATACCTGACTACCCTATCTACAGATCTTTCTAGAACACTAGAAGATGCAGATACAACATGGTGGAATAGGCTGATGTCAGGGGAGAAAACTAAATGGACGATCGCGACCGTGAAAATTTTGGAATGTGAATTAAAATCAATTGCCTCTAAAGTCCCGACGCTGACCGACGACGAGGCCCTCGACCTGGAATCAACACTCTAACAGGAAACCAGGTGGGAATCGCCCCCTGTTTGGGTTTCAACTGTGGACTGCTGCACTTTTCTGTTTTCCTCTGTCGCTCTTCGTTGGGCTCTTGTTAGTTGACCAACATCACCTTTTTGTAAAAATTGTTAATGCAATTATATACGAATAAAAAAAAAAAAAAAAAACTCAGCCTCTAGGACAGACAATATAACTTGTACTCCAAATTCTCCACTCTGATCTACCTTTTTTGGATCAACATGCATCCAGAAACTATTTCCTTGCCCTCATTCCTGCATGATCCTTCTCAAAACTGTCTTACCCTGAAATCACTTCACCCCGCCCATTAACCTCTCTTCCCTGTTTCCGTTTTCAGTTTTCATTGACAGACCGTAACTGAGCCTAGCATATGCAGCTATCATTTAGCATATGTTGATTGCTCGTCAAGTGTCGTAATTTATTTTCCACATCTCTGTATATCACTGAGTGCATTGCTTCTTGCTGAGTTTCTGGAAAAGCCTCCATAACTCCATGGTGGATTAACAATAAACCCTCTTACTTCGCCCCTGCTGCCTCATTGTTCAGTTGCAGTCTGTGTCCCTGCCCAGGCTTATGCCAAAAGTTATTTTAACTTGTCGTAGGCAATATATTTAATCCAATTGTATATCTCAAGTCGGTATTGTTTCCTTTAAACTGCTCTTTAGAAGTAACAAATAACACATTTTTGGCACTGTGCAAGTATTTTTCTCCCTTTGGCTGATGTTGAGAGCAGAATACATTCTTTAGGGGTACAAATGTGGTTCCCATGCCCAAGGGTATTTTTTGGGGAGGGTTCCAGAAATAATTTTCATTTAAAAGAGTTGTGTAATTTGTACCCACTCTAGCTCTCTAAGCAACATTATGAGAGCTCTTCCCTGTGAATCTTGCTGGTACCACAGACTTAAACCTTGGAGATGTGTAGTTGAACATGTGAGAGGTGCCTGTTTTATGCTCACTCCCTAATGAATTGTGTTGGGAATAGTTGCCTTCTAGTGGCTAGCACACAGCCTACCTTTTTGGATGGCCGTAGGTATTGAATAATTATGACCATTCTGCCTAGTGTGTAGAGTGCAATGCGCTTTTTAACTGCATTGTGCATGCGCTGTGTAATGCCATTAATAAAGCCATATTCTTATACCTTGAATTGGTGTCAGTCTTCTGTGCTTTCTTTAGATGGTTTCTTAAAACCTTCAGAGTATTGGAAAGTGGCCCGGTCCAAAAATATGCACTGGGGTTGGTGGGGTGTGGGGGGGTGGGAGGGGTTGGCTCAGGGGAGTATGGTATGATAGGTTATTTATAACGCGCTTAATACCCCGAGTTTTCTAAGTGCGAACCCGGCAATCAAACCCGTGTTGCTTGGTGTTGTCTTGCTTCCAAGGCGAGCACGTTACCCCTGAGCTATGCAGAAGACTCAGAGCAGCATGGGTGTAGATTGACAACGCAGAAAGTGATAAAGATTGGAAAATTATTTGAACTAGAAATATTTAGGTGAAGATTCAGTTATCACTTACACTTAAAATGGTGACGGGGTGGCTGGCTGCAATAACATGAAGTGGGCTGACCCTCTGGGGAGAGGCCTGGAAGTTCTACACCACCAGGATGTAGGACACTGACAACTCCAGGGTTTTGGGGTGGGGACAACTAGAACCTTGAGGATGCATTATCATCTGAGTGAGGTTGAGGAGTTCATGGTATACTGTGCATTGCAGTGGGTCCCTGTGGGCCGACCAGAACAACGCAACCGTGATAACATGGGCCTTGACGCACTGAAAATGCTACATATGGTGATCCATTCTAGTATGAAATCTGTGACATTATTGATATCATAACCATATTTTTCTTAGTGTATTGAGGGACAATGCAATGCCACTTCCTGTGATGTCAGATGGTGAAAAGGTTGTGTGTCACCACTTCCTGTGAAGTCATTTTAGGGTCAGGTCAAATCACTTCCTGTGATTTCATCGGGGAGGTGAAGAGTCGTATGATGTCACTTCCACTACGGTTTTGTGCCATTGGCGTCTGGAAAAGCTTTTTTCTAAACTATAGGCTACATACCAGCAATATAGCAATCACCACAAAAACAATGCACATTTTCTGAGGTTTGCAAATTTGAATTCTTAGGAGTAACAACATTTTACTAGGTAATTTGTTTTGAGCCAGACCAAAATTGGAGAAGATGGGGGGGAGGGGAACAATGCTTGGCACTTCCCAATCATTTCTAGAGGACAACCTGAACGAGACAGCAAGAACTGCGCTACTTTCATTGGGCTCCCTAAGATCCTGACATTTGAGGACCTAATTAATAATGTTGCTTGAATTACAAATGGAGTTAAATTGCTATTCGTGCTTAAGCTCGAGGGGAACATGCAACTCTTCTAAGAGCCTACCCACTCATCAACTGAACGGCCCACTGAAAAATACAAGAACATGCTAACATCTGAAATGGGGGACCCATTTCCATGGAAAAGGGGTCCTTTAAAGTGTGACTGTTTAGAGTCAAGATGCCAGATGAGAATTAATCTGCCACTAATTTACTAATGTTTGGCAGATCATGTACAATCGTGATTATATACCATGACTGGAAGCAATCGGTCAATAAATTGTCCTTGGACTGGCAAACTTCAGGCTCTTGTTGCTCAGACAGATATTAATTCACAGAGCTGGCATAGCAATGTAGAGGAGGAGTCAAGTACCCCCACCTCAACCACTTTGGCCATATTGCCTATATGTTGGGAACCAGAGTGTGAGACACTTGTGGTACCAGTGAGAATAACGATACCGAGAGTATCCTGGAGGCAAGATTCCCATTAAAAAAGCCATACTTGCATACAAGACAGTATGATGGCCATTTGAATCAAATCCCAGAAGAAACAGAGAAAATAAGTGGAAGAGAAGAATGGTGACGTCACACATGAAGGAAGCTGACGTACATAAGAGATGCAGAGACAAGAGAATGTAGATATTCTATAAGGCATCAAGAAAACGTCAAAAATAAGTGACATTTTGGGAACAAGATGAAGAAACTTATGCTACAGAAAAGATGTAAAATTATTTTACACGTGTACAGATGCAAAGGAACACAAGCAGACAAAGTATTCTTATGGCTAGCTTTATAGTGAATAAATTGTGGCATGCGCCAACATATATATATATATATATATATATATATATATTGAAGTGAGTAAAGAATGGACGGTTCCACTATGTATTATAGCAGAGCTCGTCAAGACAAATAAGGTCTATTTTTCAGTGTGTCGCAGTTGAAAAAGCAATTGAATTACAGAAAGCTAAAGCTGGACAAGCCCCAAGAAGCCAAGGTATTATCAGGCTGGGGTGAGCAAACATTGGATACAAATCGTGTGAAAGAACAAACCTCCTGCTCAGAAGACATGGCCAAGACAAGAAAGACGTCAGAGGTCTATTAGGAAATAGTGTTTATGATTTTATGTTCTTCATTCACATGGGAGGATGAAGTTGGACAAACATGGTGGTCACACCTACACATGAGGGCAGAGCGTTCCTTCGTTCCCCTGTATTTTCCAGAGTAAAAGAGCACTCCCAAGGACAGGTTCAAAGCCTTAAATGACAGCAGATCACTAAGGTGATGGATGAATATGCGAATTAGTTGGAAGCCATGGTTTAAGACTAACTAACCAGCACCTGGAAGACCAGTCTACATGCTGCCTACGTAGGTGGAAAAGTACAGATGAAGGTTAGAGAGCCAACCAATTGTAGAGCACCACATTATTAAGGGTCCTATAGTTTATGTAGCCAATGGGACGTTGTGTATTTAATGACATTCATAGTGACTTGTTTTTAGGGAAGGGCTAGATGCCCCACCTCTTGTTAAGAAACCTATCACTTTTCTTCACTCACTTAGACTAGTATGGATTGTATGCTTTGATGGTCCCTTAGAACCAATCACTTTCTTCAATAAGTTTTGCAGTTTGCCACGTAGGATGACGTTAGTAAAAACGTAAATTTACGTCATCAATGACGATTTTTTTGCTATAAAAGAATGTTTTTTTAAAGTGCATTGCGCGATCTTACACTGAGAGTCTGTTGTACACCGTTTTAGATCGATATTAAAACAGATACCTTTTTGCCTATTACCCGAGTCGTTTCGATTATTGAATTTTGAAGTAACTTCGGCATCCCCATCGATCTCAAGGGTATTGCTACCTCGTCTTAAAGGGCTGAGTCCACCACTTCATCAAAATTTACAGGCCATGGCTAGAGGGTGAAATTAAGATGGACATTTTGTGCAGTAGTTCATCTCTAAAAACACAATCAATAAGTTAAGGTTTCAGAGAATTTTTACATTTAGGGACATTATAAATCCCAGAATACCAAACAGGAATATGTGGCAGAGGAAACGTGGGAGCTTTGAGTTATTTGGAGCCTACAGTCCCCATTTCAGGCGGCAGAAACCAAAGGTTGGGTTTTACATTCGACAAAAAAAGAAATCGACGCAGACAGTGTCTACCTATGGGGTGTGCAAGATCACATGCATTATATGAACAGTTGAGTTATTTTTTTCCAATGGGCTTTCTTGAAAGAAAGACTGGGGACCCCAAGTGGTGCATTACCTGGATGATTTCCGGTCCATAGGACAGCCAGGAGCTACCGAATGCCAGGGAATCACTGGCAAAAATGATAGAAATGGCAGCACAGTGGGGTGTACTGTTGGAAAAAGAAAAAAAAACATGAATACATCCACAACCATAACTTTTCTAGCTATTGAGGTAGACAAAGCTGCAGGTGAATGCAGGAAACCGGCGGGGAAAGGGATGAGTTGCTCAAAGCATCAGATCACCAAGGGGGGGAAACAAAGTTACAGTTGGGGGGATACAATCATTAGCAGGAAGTCTCAATTTTGCAGCCAGAGTGATCCCACAAGGTAAAATGTCTCAGGAGTTTGGAAATTAAGACTAGAGGTTGCACAAAGCCCCACCATCACATAAGATTAGGGGAAGAAGTAAAGAAAGATTTGCTAATATTGCAAGCCGTGTGTCTTGTGGATATCAGACCAACATTTGTGTTGCTCCAGCTAATTGATTACTGCAATGCCAGATTTGAATTTGACCAGCCCTCTTTCTGCTTCAATTGGAATTCAAGACACTTCCTTCAAATACACTGTGCATGCGCGGAGCAGTGCGGGTTGTGTGAGAAGTATGTTGTGTGTCTAGTGGATGGTGAGTGGGGAGATGGCACACTCCCCCTGATCCAGTCAGCCTTGCTTTGACTGCTGCTTAACAAGTGAATGGTATATAACTGTGTTGAAATCAGCTTTATACACCTGAGACCCCCAACTGAGAAAATCAACTGCTTGGACTATATTCGTTTGAACTTGTCCGTTAATCCAAGCATGTTTCAACGTTATTGTGGTTGCGACTGCAGAGTATTTCTCTTTGAGCAACTGCATGACTTGATGGGCACAGAGCATTGTACCAAATGACTGACCGCACTCAATTGTGACTGTGGAGTTTTCTCTTTGAACGGTCAAGGCTGCGGTGCGAAAACACTCATGTGGTAATTCATAGCATCCAGTGCACAAGTGGCGCATGTGGCTGGCGCACAGTGTGCGCGTGCGATAGTCTGCGCCAGCCGCGTGCGGCAAAATCCATTTCCGCGTACAGCATATTCATGGATTTTAACATCCATTACCAGCCGTGGCGCAGAGTGGCGCAACGACCCTGCAGCAGTGCCAGTTATGCCCCCCAACCCCTCCCCGTGCTCCATGTATAGCGCACAAATCGAGTACATGGCGCACAGGCCAGTGGACCAGCATACAGGCCCCCAACCATGAAAACGGCTGTAAAATTCTGCGCGCACCCCTACGAATCACACGCGATTGGCCCTGTGAGAGCGGGGTACGTGTATTTCGGGGGTGCGCGGGGAGTTTCACACGTGATTGGGCCTGTGCGAGCGGGGTAGGTGTATTTCGGGGGTGTGCTGGGAGTTTCACACGCGATTGGGCCTGTGCAAGCGGGGTACGTGTATTACTGGGGTTCACGGGGAGTTTCACATGCGATTGGCCCTGTGTGAGCAGGGTACGTGTATTTCGAGGGGTGCGCAGGAAGTTTCACATGCGATTGGCCCTGTGCGAGCGGGGTACGTGTATCCGGTGGGGTGCGCGGGGAGTCCTACACATGAATTGGTAGTGTGGGTCCTCCCAGGTGTGCCCTCTACGGCCCCTGCAGGCAGCCCACACCACATGGGACTACCCAGCACCCCTGGTTATGTCCCGCACGCAGCCCATCTACCATGGGCATGCCCCGCAGCCAGCCCACATGTCACCTTGCACCAGTGATCACCAACTCATGTCCCCAGCACCCCCACCCACCCAGCAGTGAGGGGCACCTGCAAGCAGGCCCGACTCATGTCCCCCCCCCGAACACGTCGTCATGATCCACAATCATGGGCCTCATGGCCACCCAAATCCCACCGCACGCCACCCCTGTGCAAAGACCCAACCAAGTATCCCACCCCCCCCCACATTGAAATGCCCATTATATGATACAACCCAAATGGCAAGAATGAGAGACTACCACGCATCAAAGTAATAAACCAAAATGTATTGAACACAAAAAGAATGTAATCAAATGAAGACATGAAAAAAATGTTTGGAAAAAAAAGGTGAAATGCAGCATGTCCAAAACACAAAAAGAAAAACATGAAGTCTGAATCCAAATAAATCGAAATGAAAATGTGTCCAAAGTCTCCGGCCACCAAATCAAATCCAAAGGAAACGAAAACAGTAAAATCCATTGCTCCATGGTTATAAAAATAATAATAGATAAATCCACTGTTAAACTATGTACAAAGAAGTAATCCAGGGTTCATGAGCCCAACAAATGAAATGAAACCTAGCAAAAAAAACTACCTAATAAAGAACTATATACAAAGAGGTGGGGCATAGTCCAAGCGCCCCAAATGAATGAAAAAAGATAAAGGAAACCTAAAACTACAAACTTTATACAATGGCGGTGGGCTAGTCCGACGGCTCACTTCCTGATTTCTCGGGCCAGGGCATCATCGAACTCCTGCTCGATGTCCTGGAGGCGGTCCTCTTCCATGGCCCCGAGGGTTCGCAGGGACAATGCCATGTTGGACTCCAACTCCCTGCGACTGGCCTCGAGGCACTCAGCCCGCCTCAGTGCCCTCTGCATGGAGTCCTCCGCCCTGACCATCGTGAGCTGTGCCTCTTCTGCCCGCCGCCGCTCTGCATCTATGCGCCGGCCCAACCGCAGCCACACGGAAGATGCACCCATTCCAGGGTTCTCCTGCCCTCTGGCCGATGCCTGCCCCTATGATGTCGATGGCCCCGAGCCATCATTGCTCCCACCTAGAGCCTGCTGCTGCTGCTGCTGTCCATGTGCCCTGTCTGATGATGCCTGCACATCCTCCATCAGCTGGTCTCCACTTGTTGTGGTGTCCACCCCTGCTGGACCGCCGACTCCCGACTGTGGCAGGGATGGGATCTCCACCAAGCTGGCTGTGTTGGTCAGGCCAGGTCCACAGGGGGCCCTGGTGGAATCTGAGCCGCAAGACGGCAGGGAGAACGACTGGCACAAAGTCTCCACAGAGGAGGAGAGGTCCACCAGAGTGCGCAACACATGTAGGAACCCACCGACCAGGGCCCCTCCCAACAGTGCCACATCGCGATGCTGCTGTTCGTGATGGCGTGCGTGGTCTGCTCCGGAAGCACGCACGTCATCACAAATGTCACGCGTGCACAGCGCGACACCAATCAGGACGGAGCCCATACGGTCATGGGACCCCTCTTCCGCAGGTAGTGGAGAGGCAGATGACATGGCACTCCCCCCTACCTGCGGACGGGCCTGGGACAGGGCATCCCTGCTGGTGCTTGGTGGTGCAGTCACAGGGTCAAGGACAGCAACATGCACAGGCCCCTCCCCAGTGACCTGTGCTGCTTCCTGGCCCTGGCTTGCACCACTTGCACCAGTGGTACTACCCCCACCAGGCCCCATGTGCAGCTCAGTAGCTGGCTCCTCCTCCTCTGTGGAGACCACTAACCTGGATCTCTCCACACCGTCTTCCGCCATTGCAAGCCCCTGTGGGGGCTCACTCGGCCCTTCCGCTACAGCCGTAGTGACAGACGCGCCACCAGTCCCCTCGCTCCCGGATGATGGCAATTCCTGGGAGGGTGGCTGGGCCTTGCGCCGCTGCCCGGTGGAGGCATCCCCGCTGCTTGGCTTCACAGCGCCGTCTCCGCCCCTCTTCTTCACTTGACGCTGCGTAGAGGGAAACATAGAACACAAGCATCAGGGTACAGTACAATATTCCCCTAGACAGGAAGCAATAACACATGAGTGGCTCTGTCAAATGTCACTTCCATCCTGTCCCTCCACAACACATGGGTGAATGCACGCAACACATGCAGAAACAGGCACGGCGCCTGCAATCAACATCAGCATCCATGTACAAGTGCCTCTTTTAACCAAAATGTTGCCTTCAAACTCACATGCATCATGGCTCACACTGATCCCATGCACACACATCACCGGAGGGTCATGCATCATGGCTTGTACACCACAGAAACAGTGGATAGACACAGTGGATACAACGGTGACCGCACTGCATGATTGAATCTACACATCATCACGGATATGTGTCATGCACCCATGGCGTTTCAAAGTCACACACACTTCTCAGACACACACATGTGCACCATACATGTACATGAGAGCAGCACCCATCCCGCACCCCCCTTCATGTCCAGGAACAGAGACTGGCATGCATTCATGTGTGCATTCCGCATATAGCTCCCAATGTTCCATTGGAACACATGCACCATCCATGTGGTTCACACATTACTGGTCTCACATGCATGGCCATGATGTTCCTGCACACACACACACATCCATACATGGCCTATGTGACACATACAGGCAAGTATCAGACTACCAGCACAATGCAACATGCCCTGTCTCACACAGCAATGCTTGGCCACTTACCTACCGCTCAACTCCAGACGGGTCTGCCTCCGAATGATCTGGGCATGGAGCGCTGGGCCTACGCGTTCCAGGGCCCTCATCTGGATGTTGCTCATGCTGACCACGGCCCCCTCCGCGAGGCACCGGGCCTTGAGAAGGGTCCTGGACCTGAAGTCCTCCCAGCACTTCCGGACGTGCTTGATATCGGGTTGCCACCCCCTCTGCGTTGATGGCAACCACTGCGTCCTCCCAGATCCTCTCCCATCCTTCCTTGTTGGCGCGTGATGTTCCGAAGAGGGCATCATAATGCCCCAGGACATGCTCCACCAGGACACCAACTTCCTTTTCAATGAAGCTGGTGGCCCTCTGCCTCCCTGGCTGGGGTTCGCCAGTGGTCTCAGATGGTGTTTGCCCCGACATGCCAACCCCCGAGGCAGGCGTGGGTGGGCAACTGGGTGCTGGGGCTTGGCTGTGGAGCAATGGTATCCCAGTCGGGAGTCTTCTGTTCCAGCAGGGGTGGACACAGCAACTGGACCCCTGCAGATGGCTGACGTGCAGGCACCAAATAGCAGGGCACGTGGGTAGCAGGCAGGCAGCAGGATGGCTGGTGGGAGAGTGCTCGGGGCTCTTGGGGGAAGGAAAATGGCCTTTTGGGCAGGAGCGTGGTCTTCCGTGTGTTTTCGTGTGGCTAGCTTGACGTGGAGTGATTTGGCACGTGACAAAAGTCCACGTCAGCGTGAAATCCAAGGAAAGGCCCTTAGTGACGTTATGCACGCGGGCGTTCCCCACAACACGGGTGCATTGTGATTCAGCACATGAGAAAACTGCATGTCACCCGTGCTATTGGAGGAAAGGGCCTTAGCGCGTAAGTGACGTTGCACGTGTGGGCTGGCTTAAAAGATACGAGTACGCTATTTTCTTGTACGTGCTTTTTGTGAAGAGCGAGCAGGTGTGTCTTGTACTTGTCAGTTCGTACTCCGTTTCCTCAGACTACGTTCTTTTATTCTTTAGGTGGGGGTGATGCCAATGTGCACACGCGCGTCTTTCACGTTCTTTTTCAAGGCAGATGGTGAGTCACGCACGCATTTTCCAACTGTGGTTGCCCCCGTGTGTCGCGTACCCCAGGCTGCGTGTAGCACGCGTATGCTTATTTTTGTGTTTCTGGGTGCCACAGCGTAGTGCGGGTTCATTTTTACCAGGGGTTGCATGCACATGTACTTTTGTTTTTGGGGTGCCTGTGCATTGCATGACCCGTCATCTTACGCCAGGGGTCACATACAGCCTTGCTAGAACACTAGGGTACGAATTCCATCTGGTACCCTACCCTTTTTACCCCAATTGCCCAGGACAATTGTTTATTGCAACTCCCATACGCACAACATCATCAGTGCCATGGTTGGGAGGCGACCAAGCAGTAAGGGAGGCAAAGGTGGCTGACCTCCAAAAGGTGGGCGTGGTGGGCACGGTAGGGGACGTGGCCAGGATTTGCAGGGGACACCTATGCCCCTCCCCCAATGGTTGTGGAAAACATAGCTGACACCATGCCAGCTCAGCCCTTGTTGGACCGGCCCATTTTGTCACCTGAACCAGCACAGGATGACTCCCAGGCTGACTTCCAGGTCAGCAAGTCTAATCCACGTGTGTCGGTGAAAGTTGCTGTCACGAGGCCAGGTGGATCTGGGGCAGCAATGTCATCTGCTGCACCAAGTAGGCAGGGTGGGGAGGCTGCAGGGGCAGCTGCAGCTCAATCCACCCCAGCTCTGAGTCTCCCAGCCGGGACAGTGTCGGTCCAGGTCCATCACACCGACGTTGGCCCTGCCGACATCACCCTGCAGCCAATGCCTACACCAAGACCTATGGTCATTGTGCCTTTACAGGCTTCTAGTACCCAGGCCACCTGTGCTTCTGGCCCTACTGACCAGAGCGGCGTAAGCCACTTAGAATCCGCACCACCGTACAAGAAGAAGAAGAAGGGTGCTCTTGCACTACAGACTGAGACCCCAACACGGCTACACACTCCGGCACGTCAAGGAAGCCTAGATTCAATGACGCTGAACTTGATGCACTTGTGGCCTATGTGTCGGCACATAGCCGCGAAATGTTGGTGACTGCAGGCTGTAAGACTACGCCTGCTCAACGTAGGGCCCACTGGCAGACCATCGCGGACCACATTAGTGTCCTTGGATTTGTGAGGTGCACAGCTGATTGCTACAAGCGGTGGAATGAACTGAAACGTGGATGCAAAGAACAAGCTGGCTTCCAATCATGCCTCTACTCTGGTGACTGGTGGTGGGTCTCCACCAGAGGACGACCAACTCACTGAACATGAATCTGTTACTGGAACCTTCATCACAGAGGAACAGATCCAAGGCGTGGGAGACCTACCAGATTATGAGGCATTGTCCGGTCAGTGGCCATGCAAGTGTGTGTAAACCATGTGCATGTTTCTTGGGTGATGTGTAATGATGGAGTGCCAGGTGAGGGTGTGTACTACTGAGTGGTATGGGTCACACATGTGCTTCCTCCAAACAATTCACCAGCCTTGGGTTTGGGTATGACAGTATCCCTTATGACCACAGTAGCCAATTAGCGCCACATTACTGCAGTTGCCCTTGAACTGTCATATTGCAACAACATTGTTCTGATTTTTCAGTGTTCATTCAGGCTGATTGTTTCAATCCTCCCATTTTTGCAACGCATTTTTCTGCCCCAATGCCACATATGTGACATGCTTCTGTCAGATTACAAACCACAATGGCCCACATTTATTACCTTGTTATGGGAATGATTTGACCATTCAGGCTGATTGAGTAAGGGCCTTCTCACATTACTTTTGAGCCCTGTTTCAATGTTGCACATGTCTTGTGGTCTGTCATGTTGAAGTGACCAACCATTGATGTATCCATCTGCCTGCCATCACTGTATTATTGCACACTGGATGTGTTGCAGTGTGTGGCACATGCATATTATGGATGGGTGACAGTACTCATTCACTGACATATGGCTGTACTTGGCACGTAGCATAGCCATGGTACATTTGACATCTGTGTGCTGGCATGTGCCATGTATGTGGATTGCTCATGCCACTCACAGGCTAATATGTGATGACAGTGCTATCCAGCATGCAGCACATGTGTTGATTTTCCATCTTGGAGTCCTCAGTGTCTGCTTTTTGCCTCCCCTTCCAAATCATTGACAGTGCATGCATGCCAAGGTTATGGTCGTGTGGGACATGTGTTATTCATGTACTGGATCTCTGCCTTGTCAGGCCTATGTGTGTGCTATGGTGCTAATGCCTGTTTCCATTTGTTGTCTTTCATGTTTTTGCAGGTGATGACGCACTTGATGCTGTAGAGGTGGAGGACATGGTGCAGACCCAGGAGGAATCTCAGCCATGACGGGGCACCAGTGGAGGACGTGGTGTGGTGGTGAGTGAAAACCCAATCCTCCTGCAGACCATACTGTCCAGGGGTGTCTCTGGGTGCACCTCCCCAGACCTCTAGGATTCAGGTGCTGAATCGGATGAGACATGTGCTGTCGCTGGTGAGTGTTTCTGGCAGGGATGCAGTTCTGTCCAACCCATCTGCACCAGGGGTAGACCCCTCTATGGGGATGTCAGTGTTGGTAACTCCTCCTTTGGCGGTTATAGATGCAGGGTCACACTCCACAACATCTAATCCTGTTCCTGGGCCAGCAGATCAGAGGGGGAATGCAGTCCTGCAGCCTCAGGTAGTGCCAGCACAGCAAGGTGTGGTGCCTGCCGATGTGGTGGCCGTGCGCCACCAGGCAATACTGTATGTGAAAACTCCATATACTGTATAGCAGCACAACAGGGAGCATCGGTTGAAATGATGGCTCAGGCAATGGAGAGGATGGCCACTTCCATTCTCCCCCATGAAAGACAGATGGAGCTCCAACAGCAGGCAACATAGTCCATTTGCCAATCACACAGGGAGGACATGTTGGCGTCCAACAGGGACCAACGGGTGGCACTGGAGACTGCGCAAAGCCATATCTATAGAGTCCCAAGGCCACAGGGAAGCCCTGAGGTTAGAACTCAATTTCCTCAGGGAGAATCTGGTTGAACTGGAGGCTTCCCGAAATTTTAGGGCAGAACAGCAGCTGGAGCAGCTCACACGTTCACTCTCAGCTGAGCTGCTGGCAACTCGTGAGGAGATCTGGGCATCACGCGAGGCCATGCGTGCAGAAATGCAGGCAACCCGTGAGGTGCTGCATGGGGATCTCCGTACTATCATTCTCCAGAACCAGACCTTCCAACCTGCATGCTTGTTGCCATGGAGGACCATACCAGGGCTTTGCTTGGGATGCCTCCCATAGCACTGCCACCTCCTGATGTAGCAGCAGTGGGTGAAGAAAGAGACAGCAGTTCTCCCACATTGGCGTAGCCGTGCAGGCCATGAGCCCATCGAGGTATTTTTTCTTTTTTCGCAACATCCACGCAGGTGAGTGTTGGTGTGCACCCTGTCCCCGAACCTCCTGGGTGGCCTCCCCTCCACCCCGGCCCACACGTGACTATTTTTGATTTTCTTTTTTTTTTTTTTTTTAACAGTGTGTTGCCTTGTGTGGCTCCCGTGGGCATCCGCTGTGTATTCCAGCTGGGCACATGCAGGATTGTCCTGTGTTTGGGTAAGATGCTTGGGTTCCCGACACACACCCCCCTCCCGCTTCCCCTTTCCATGGGCTTGCAAAGGGTGTGACCAAGTGACAGTGACTTACACAGTGACATTGGGCTCCCATGAGCTGTGTGGGCAGTCTGTGGTCAAAACTGTGTGGACATCCCTCCTAGTGGGGATTGTTGTTATTTTGAACACTGTATGGTGTACTGATATGTGCTTGTGCATCCATGTCTTCCTCCTTATTCACAGGTACCTTCTTCATGCCTTCACAAGGCTGTCTCCTTTGCAGATGCAGTACACTGACACATTTGCCTGACAGCAACCCTCTGCAGCTGGAAGGGGCCGATGTGCTGGCGTATTCATGTTGTAAGACTTGCACTACTTTGATTGTGTACTGTCATATTTTGCCACTGTTTCATCCTGTGTTGCTGCATTGTGTTGCTGGTAAGCATTTGTTTATGTGTGCTGTTTGTTATTGATTACTGGGAGCATATTGTCTGTGGCCCGTTTCCATTTGGGACAGTGCACTTTGTGACACTTGTGTTATGTGTTGTGCATTCATTTGTTTGCTTTCACTTTGCATGACATGCCATGGTGTGTTGGGTAGCTGAGATGGGGAGGGTTTGGGTGACATGGCACTATTTTCATGTTGTATTTTCCAAGGGGGTAGTCATTCATGCAGCATAAATGTGTGCCTTTTGTTGACAAATCATTGGTTGTCTTTCAGTAGGTAGGGATGCACACAATGTAACACTTCCAGGTGACCAATCTCAGGCTGGTATGGTTGTGACAGTTGACTGTCCCTTATGTCATCATCTTTGATTGTCAGCTGGTATGTGCCAGGGCTATGTGCACTCCACAGGGGTGTGATTTTAGGTGAAGTAATTAGCCACCAGCTGCGTACGGGCTGCCTCACCACGTGCCCTTTCCCCTCCCATGCCCAGCGGCCGTGCATGTGGTTGGGGATTTGGGGGCACCACCATGTCCACCCGCAGCCCCGGCTTGTTGCAACGATGTGCAGGACACATGCTGCCACTGTGATCCTGCACACTACTGGGGGCGCATATAGCAGCTGCCCACCAGAGCAGTCAAGGGAACGAAAGCGTGACTTGAGCACTCCGAATATGCGCTCCACTATGGCCCGGGTTGCAATATGGGCTGTGTTGTATCTTACCTCGGGTGGTGTGGTGGGTTTCCGAATTGGCATCATCATGTGGGTGCTCAAAGGGTAGGCACTGTCCCCTGGGGAGGTGATGGGTACGGGGGACATAGACCCACATGGGTGCAATCAATGGCATCTAGCACTTTGGGGAAGTGTGCCACCCCGTAAAAGTCCTGGACGGCAGCCTGCCTTTCTGCAGGTGTTCTGGGCATGTATATGTGCCTGCGGACTGAAGGGTGTGCAGTCATGATGGCCAAAACCTGGTGAAAGGAGGATGAAAACGTGTTGTAGGCACGCCGCTCATTTACCTCCTGTACTTCTCCCCCCCCCCGTAACGCCCACATTTTCCCGCGTTGTTCCCCATTCCGGGTGTTATGCTCCGTGTTCCGCCTACTTTTGTTGTGTGCGCCGCGCTATGTGCACTTTCGCTGTGTGCATAGGGCACGCCGTTTGATGACGTGTGCGCCCCACAGTATTTTAGCGCACATCCCAGGATTTACACACGCACGGACTTCCATGAATCGATGTGCGCGGTTTTTTCACGCTTGCGCTGTGATTTTCACGCTTACGCATCGATTCGCACACTTTTGCATGCTTGCGCAGCGCACATTAATTCCATGAATCGGCCTGTCAAACTACTACGCGATACCAACATTGACACACGTGTTGTAGTCTTTGAAATCGGGAAGGTCTTTAAACTTTTCAGAAAATTGTGGTGCTACCAAAATTACTTGGGCATTCCTTTTCGTTTGCGAGGAGGCAGGCTTTGCCTTTCCTCCTGCGTTACTTCGGTATTTATGCACCGTATTGTGGGGCGCGCTGTGAGCGTGCCAAAGGCATGCTTAAGGCAAGCCCATCTGCGCCCGTCCATGAGACGGGCAAGGATGGATTCCGTATTCCCTACTTTAGGGAGGAGCTAGTATTACTGGCTCCTCAGGGTATGCAGTTCCCCTATGGTTGGGTTGATGATGTTAAATCCATACTACCATGCGAGCAACAAATGCCCATTGTTGACTACATTAATGAGACACTCTCTCTACTAATGCTGAACACTATCTCTGACGGCGCATGCAGCAGAAATTAATTTTCCGTTATCCGATCGCTGCCCGGCTCTGAAGTGCTGTTTGTCACGGAAACCTGGCTCAAGGAAAGCTTTGCCCCTGCTCCTGCTATTCCTGATGGATACATAGTTGTTCACCTGGACCGGCATGCCCCTCAGCATGAGGGTGGGCTAGTTGCCATTTTTAAAACTGAATTGGCCCCGACTCCATCTGCTGCACTCACTCTGTGGAGGCTTTGTTGCTGAGGTGTGGGATTGCCCCAACCTTTTTCTGCCATTTTCAGATTATACATCGCCCCCCCAGGGACTGATACTACCCTACTTTAACTTTTGACTGACCCGATAACAGAGCTTCATGTTAAATACACACATTTAATTGTGCTAGGCGACTTGAATCTGAAATTTGATTTGCCTAGTGCTTCGACCCTTGACACATTCTTTGCCAGCCTGTCCAATCTTGAACTCTATCAACTTGTCATAGGGCCCACCCACAAAATGGGCAATACGCTTGATATAATACTGGGCAATAAAGATCTACTCAGATTTGTATCTATTGAGCCTGTATTATGGATAGACCACCACTTGGTGACTTGCTTGCTTTTACGGGTGCGAGTACAGCCGAAGATAAGGCCAGCTAATGTCTGGCAACGTGCCTGGCGCTCAGTGAACTTAGTAGGTCTTAGATCCCTTGTTAAAACAAAATGTAGTTGCAAGTGGGATGCCTGTATACATCCAGATAGGCAGTATATGTAGACCCTTAGTAGAGTTGTAACAATAGTGAGACATTGATCGCACACAAAATGAATAGTTCTACAAAAGCAATTGGACATTAATGCTGCTGAGACTATCCTGACTAACTGAAGGAGAGTCAAAATAACCAGTGAGACATTGTTCTCAAATGAATAAATTATCATTTTGATGGAATTTGGTGCTTCTTTTGGAAATAGACTTGCAGGAGTTACTGGTTAGCAACCTCTATGTAGGAATATCTTGCTTTGCAAGGAGTCCCCATGTCGATTGCTGCCTTTCTTCTTTTTTTGTTTGTTGATACCAATCATTATCGTTGGACTCTGTATAATTATTATGTGTTTTTTTTATGAAATGTGTAAATCTGAGCTTGTGAAAAAATATATTTTTTGCAATAAACTGAAATTGTTTTTCCATTATTAGGTTCTTTGTCCAATGAATTTGATAAAATGGCAAGAATGGTTAACTTAAATGTATGTCTGCAGTTAACATGCATGTGATTTTACGTTGAGTAAATAGCCTAGGATAGGACACTATCTGAGACAGTGACTAGAGCATCCAGCCAGTAGTGATCCCCTTCTCTATCTTTTTTTCTTTGGAGTAAGTAAGGTTGCATACAATTATTACACTGTATAACCTATAGACCACTTTCCTGTGGGGACAGTTTTTGTTTTTTGAAAGCAAAATGTACGGCAGCTGTAGTTCCTTCCCCGTCGCTTCTTTCTGCTCCACTTCAGGCAGCAGCCGACTTAACCTCGTAGGCTTCCCTTAGAGCCCTGGTTCTCGGAGCATTTGAGGTCAGCTCGCCTGAAACTCAGGCGAGCAGAACGGAAGTGGCTCTTGAATATGACCAGCTTCGAAAAATCCAGTACAAGGTCTTATGCAACTGCCATTTCAGTGGCAAAAATTTTTTTTTGCCCAGAAAATTGAAACTGCAGTGTGTCAACCTTAGACACTGTTTGCAGTTGTCAAATCCCTTTCCTCGCTGAAAAACTGTACATATTATGCTGAACCAACTCAAATGTTGCGATTCCCTTTCAGAGTTTATCAGGAAGATTGAGATTATTCGGACTGATACATTAGCCAGCTCTGTGTCGGCTATCGCTACACCTATCTCTGGTAACGTTCCTTCTCATCTGGTTATGGACAATGTTCAATCGGGTTGGTCATCCTTCCCTTTATTTTCCTGAGGAGTCAGTGTTGAAGGCTATCCAGTAAATTAAATCCCTCGCTTCTGATGTGGTCCCGCTGAGAGTTTTGAAGGAGATCTGGCCCGACCTGCTAGGGGCAATCACAGAAGCCGTTGATACCTCCTGTCGATTCGGGACATATTCCACCTGAGCTTAAGGCCACGACGGTTATCCCCCTTCTTCACCTTCTAATTTTCATCCTCTTCTTCCTGCCCTTATGAAGCTCTTGTAATCACTGGCCTTTCCTCTTCTGTCTTCTTTTCTAGAGTCCTCTCATCGTCTTGACCCTGCTCGGTCAGGCTTTCGGCCTAGCAGGGGTACTGGGAGTGCCCTGGTCTCTTGTCCAGGATGACATGGCCAGGCTGGTGGATGCAGGCAGAGTCGGAGCCCTGATTTTATTAGATCTTTCAGCGGCTTTCGACACAGTGCACCATCCTACCCTGCTCACCTTCCTGGCCCAGATCGGTATATCCGGCCAGGTACTAGCCTGGTTTTCCTCCTTCCTGGCTGACAGATCGCAATCTTTTTTGCTGTTTCCCTTTTCCTCTACCACCCCCAGTCACCTTAGTTGTGGTGTCCTTCAGGGTTCCGCTCTGTCCCCCATTCCCTTCAACATTTACATCTGGGCACTGTTGTGTCTCATCCGCTCCCTCAGAGTCAGGTGCTACTCCTATGCCGACGACACCCAGATCCTGATCCGTTTAGATCTTGATCAGGCTGAGGTGTTATGTGTACATCGGTGCCTGATGGCCATGGGTGAGTGGATGGGCCTCAACTGGCTGAAGTTGAATGGGGGACAAAACAGAGGTGCTAGTGGTGGGTCACCCCCCCCCCCAATCTCTCACTTTGGATTGCTTCTTTTTGGCTTGTTTCTCTGGGTACTGTCCCCGTTACCACAGCGAACAAAAAAAAAAAAAACTTAGGGGTGGCCATGACTGCCACTTTGTCCATGGACGCCCAGGTATCAGTGGTATGCCAGTCCGTGTTTTTCCATCTTAAAAAGGTTCTCCATTTAATACCATCTGTCCTGCGCCCTCCGGATGAGGGCGAGATGGTGTTAAGCCGGGTGGATTATTGTAACTCTTCTTGACGCAGCCTAAGGGATTCATTCACCAGCTTCAACATTTCCAGAACTTTGTAGCACATGTGGCTACTCGCTCTCCTTATGGGGCAGACATTTCCCCTGTGCTGCGCCGGCTACATTGGCTCCCGGTTGCCCAGCGCATTGAATTCAAGGCACTGTATTGTACACTGGGACCTGCATGATTAAGATGCAGAGTATCTGCGTACTAAATTTGTACACTATGTCCCAAAGTGCACTCTGCGATCAGCGACTGCTGACTTGTTATGTGGGCCATCCTACTGTTGCGCCCAGATCGGGGGACATCCTACCGTCGCGCCAAGATCGGGGGACATCCTACCGTCGCGCCCAGATCGGGGGACATGCTTTTTTCACTGCTGCATCCCAGTTATGGAATAAACTTCCTGTGCGAATTAAAAAAAACTCCCAGTAATCTGGCTTAACACACATCTATTCTGATTACAGTTGATCGTTTTGTGGCTCCTGCTTTGCCTCTCCCTCCCTCTCCTCAGTGCCATGCTGCCTTCAGGCGGCCGTGCACTTTACAAGAATTCAAAATCAAATCATATGGCCAGAACTAATGTAACCATGATTTTCCTTAACAGAACAAGACGCCCCCCCTCAAATCGGCATGGATTGTAGGACAGGGAAATGGTCTGAAGCAACGAAAGACAAACTGGTGCTTACATCACATCGTGGTAGGGGTACAGGGGCATGAAAAGGTCTGAGATACACGACAGGCTGGCAAACCTGGTAGCATTCAGGGACCCACTAAAATTCCTAATTATACATTTGGAGGACAACAAATTGTTAGAATAAGGCTGAAAACAGTTGCTGGCAGACACATGTGCATCCCTGGCAGGAATAGCGTACAATTGGAAAGAGATCAAAACATTTTATTCAGCCATGTTACCCAGAAAAGTATGGTTTGGGGACAATTCAAATAAAGCCAGTGAAAAATAAACATGAGGGGAAGTGAGAAAATTCTGCATCAGCAGAGGAATTCATTTAATATGACAGTGCAATTCACTAGCAGACCCAGAGCTCTTTCATAAAGACAGAGTCCATCTTTCGGACAAAGGAATGGACAATTTCCATGCTGAGGTCATAAATAATTTAGTCACTAGAAGATGCAGGTAGAGGAGTAACTTTTGGGGGGGAAACAGGATGGCCGAGAACACATCCAGGTGTGGCAGCACGGGCCAGGTGGACGCTCCCTGGACCATAAACCCAAATTATAACATTGTTTATCATTTGTGATTTCCATAAATATATTTACCTAAATGTTTTATGATTATGTATTGTGCAATAAAAACCACAGCCTTTTCCAACACCAATACAATGCCTCAGTTGCCACTATATAGCACGAAGCAGTGGTAAGGGGTCAATTGGCTCTGGGCTCCACAGATTAAGAAGTGCAGGTACTGAGGGCCAGTTAGAGCCCGCCCATTTAAAGCACTACTTGAGCGAACAGTAAAGTGAGAGACTATCAACAGCAAAATGCTACTTTATTCCACATCAGCAGTACTGGTGATTGGGCTCCAGATGTCTAGCTGGATATGGGCATCCGGCCAGAGTCAGCCACCCCAAACCCATGCTCTGCGCTGGGCTACTTTGAAAAAAAAACAAAAAAGAACCCGCCCACGTGGCGTGGCTGGGCTGAGCAGCTCCTTGCGGCATTGAGCGCTCTTCTTGATCCGCGCCCCCTACGTGTACACAGCAGGACACCAGGCCTTCTTAAGGTTGGCTGGCCTGCACTCAGCCCATGCCATCTTGAGGAGCCGGTGCCACCACGGTGTCTCATCAACCTGCTGCTGGAGCTGCCATCACCTGGATTCTGGAACTGCCGGCCTCATCCGGTAAGCATTTTTCCATACCTGCACCGCACCCACGCAGATTACATTGCTGAGCCAGCGAAGGTGGGGGTTCAGCTGCTCGCTATCTAATCTACCCTGTGCGAGCGCACTGCACACAGAGCAGATTACTCTGTGCACAGTGCAGATTAGATCTCCAAGCCCTCACCTTGGTGGGCTCGGAGTCTAATCTGCCCCACGGTGTGAGCGGGCTGTGAACATTGTACAGAGCAGTTTTGTGCTCACTGAACATGTGTTGCACACTGCCTAGTAGAGTAGCTACATCAATGCTGAAAGGCACACAGCTTGACACAACTCATGAAATGATGCACGTCCAGCCATTTCTATAGTGACCTCATTTTACATACAGTATCATTTTTACGACAGTTATGTTTTAATTTAATTTGCAATATTGTTTTTTTTATAAAGACTGCGTGGTCTAACATTTTCAATGAATATAGTTTAACAATTCCTGTGTGTACTGCAGCACAAGTACTAGTGTGGAGTAGAACCAGGCATAAATGTACACTACAATGATATGTGTTCTGTTTGGTTCCCATCAAAGGCAAAGATGACAATACCAAATGGAAAAAAAAACATTTTGACTATTTAACAGCACCCCCTTCATCTTTTATTCCCCGTGTTTTCCATGCCACAGGGCAGATTTTATTTTTATTTCAAATGTCAATACATTCAAATACATTTGCCTCCTTGGTCTATCGTGGCATTCTATATATTGCTTTTCCACCACAATCATTTTTCTTTGGGGGCAAAACCTACATTTACAACTACTTGCAAAATTAAGATGGAATAAGTAATTTGAAGATTTTAAGTTTCATACAAGCCATGTATTGCCTATCTCAAGTTTATAATTATAATTTATAATGCGTTTAAAACCAATGTGTGAGTTCTAATCGTGGGATCGAGATTAAAACCTGTGTTGCGCTGGGTTACCTTGCTTCCGAGACAAACGCGTTACCCCTTGGTCGGCTAAATCTGCTAGTGGTGGCATGATGCAATGACAGCTTTGTGGAAGTACAGGGAGGAGGCTAAACTACCAGAATGTTTGAGTAGTATCCAAGGGGGAGGTATGTGATAAGAATATTTATTCTTAAAAACAGTTAATAGAAAATAAGCATGTGTGGCTTGTGGGGTGAAGTGAGCAAGTCATACTGATCCTCAAAACATTTCACAGCACATGTAGCAGCAGGAATAGGAATAAAGCTGTATAATTTACTTTAAATAAATAACATTGTATAAACATAACATTTCTGCAATAGTCTCTTAAGTGTCTTTGCAACATTCTGCTCTCAGGTGCTCTATTTACACACTAGCCAATCAATGTTGTCCTGCTCCAGTCAGTGTTCAGGGAGTGCATTAATGAGGCTTCTTTTGTTGTAAGCAGCACTTGCATAAAGGTTATTTCTTTGGAGAGTCAAAATAATCCTTATCTGTGACTTCTTTTCCTCTCTGCGGCACTCAACAGTTGTGAAACACCATTGAGCTTATTGTTCTCTATGCCCCCTCCTGACATTTTGGACTACGTTGGCTCGCCTGGCTGACGCACATAGTCATGGCAGGACAGACAAACTGTGCCTGGGCTTCACTGTTGATAAGCATACTTTTTTGGCAATTGTTATGTGGAGTGTGTACATTCACGCCCTCTCCCGTCCCCCTACCCTTCAATCAATCCCCTGGCATGGAGCGATTAACGTTAAGGGGGACAGGAGACAGCTCATTCTCATATCAGCCATTAAGTGTGTAGTTTGTTTCAGATGTTACGAGAGTTAACTGATTGTAGCATTGAAGCTGCACTAGACTAGTCTCATTAGAATGTGTAAAGGAGTTTGATGGTTCATTATGTTGAGCAGAGAGGTGATAAAGCATTATTGCATGCAAGGTCCTTTATGTATGTGTGTATAGCTATTATGTAGAGTGTGTGTGTGTGGGGGGGGTGCTTGATATATGGGTGGGGACTGGGTTCCAAATACTAAAAATGTAACAAGAAATAGTACTTATTTTTATCCAAATGCAATGTTTAGTTGTACAAAAACCTGTGAGTTTGAGTACGTTTGCAGGGCTTCAAAAGTTGACACATTTACAGAAAAAGTCCTTCAAAACTGGGGGCTCTTATGTTGATGCTGGGGTTTTCTCTGCTGAAATCACAGTACTCCACAAGTGAAACATGCAGTACTGTAGGACATGTAGTATAATATTTCTATACTTTGTCCCGTTCATTAGGTGCAACAGTTCTGTGACGTATATAGAAAGTGCAGTCAGGTGGCCTGAACCGTATAGTTGGGTGGAGCAGCCTTAGAGCCTGAAAAGCCGTACTAAGTACCATGGAGGGATGCAAAAGCAACCATTGCTTTGCATTGTTCCCTAAACGGAACCGCGAAGAGTCAAATTGAGCATCAGAAAATGCAGCTTCAGAATCAGCATCCAACAAGAAATTCTGTCTTGGCCTAGCTGCTGCCTGTCAAGCTCCATTGACAGATCCAAAAGGTATTTGCAGACAGTGAAGTAAACATTATCGCTATCCTCACCAATGGTGGGCAGGATGATTCCTCCAGAGGCAGTGATGGTACCATTTTCACCTGTAACTTGAATCCGAGCTACCAATTGGCTGGACAGAAAAGCAAGCTGCATATTTTAAGGCACAGCATCAGTGGCTTGTAATTAAAAAGGGGGAGTTCGGATGCAGTGTGTGTGCTAGAGTAAGCAACCATGGTTTGTTTATTACACACTGGAGTAATAAGAGTATCCAAGGAATGGATCCAGTCCCTTATTTGTACGGCCTACACAACAAAAAAAGGACAGCAAACTGCTAATCGTAAGAAGATATGAGCACAAGGATAGCCATAGCCAGAGGGAAGCAGAAAAGATGGAGAGATTGAAAAAAACACAAACAAAATGCATGCCAAGAGGAAGTATCCAATCTCATTTTCTGGACTACATATATGGTAAGCAAACAAGACCGGCCATTGGCGGATATGCCTGTTCTTGTGGATTTGCAGATTTCAAATGGGTTATCCACGGGTAGGGTTTTGCAGACCAGGATAAATTGTGCAGATTATGTGACTTCATTGGCAATTAAATGAAACTGACATTACAAGTACATTGTTGAGGAAGACCTGAAATTTGCCATTTTGATTGACAAATGCATAACCGTGAGTCACCTCTCAGTGCCATCAGTTTGTATTAGAACAGCATTTGCAGGTGAGCCCACATCCATTTGTTAGAAGTTGCTGGAATTGGAAAAAAATTGCTGCAGCCATCGCAAGAGAACTACAGTCTTGCCTCCTAAAGTATTTCCCGCAAAAGCTTATTAAAAAAAACCTAGTCTTTCACTGCAGGTGGTTTCTGCAATGATGGGACGTGTGTCAGGTGTTGCAGCACAACTGAGGAAACCAGATAACTATCCAGGTCTATTTGTCATTGCTGAAACCACCAGCTAGAGCTGGCTGTAGGGGATTTAAGTCTCTTATGAATGCTCTTTATGCCCTTTACCACTGCTCACCCAAAAATCTGAGGTAATTGCACATGTGCGCGGATCAATTGGCCCTGATTTTCTGTGCAATCGGTAGGGATCTTGATACTAGATGGGTGGAATCTAGTTGCTGCACTGTAAACGTTTTTTGGGACCTCTATCCAGCTCTTGCAGCTCACTTCCAGTCAGCAGCTCTAAACCCAAACCGTGAAGGTCCTGAAAGGGCAAAATAGAGGCCTTTTGGAAAGGCTGACTACGGTGGAGTTTGTTAAGAAACTGGGCCTGATGAGAGATGCTCTATATCAACTGTCTGAGACGTCTCTAAAATTGCAAGCTAATTCAAGTCAGTCTCCCAGTGGCCCATATTTTAATTTGCCACCAAATTAAAGTTTGAGGCACTGGCAGGAGGCAGGCAAGCAGAATTCAAGCTTGCCACAGAATATGCCAATACTCTAACGTTTCAAGGGGTTACTTTGCATGGAGGGAGAAAAGTTGTCTAAATCAATAGACAGCATTTTTCAGATGTCTGGCAAATTCCATGCAAAATAGACTCCTTAATACAAACTCCTTGCATGTTCCAGGCACTTCAGGGGAAACAATGGCTTCAGAGTTTCAAAAATGGATATCCGCATGCCAAGTCATTTACCCTAGGTACTATGGTGCTGCCCCTTTAAGGGCAAATGCACGCGGCGGAGTGGCGTTGCACTCCACTGCATGCAGTATAAATAAAGTGGGTGTTGCCGGCTGCGGCAGTGCAACCGGTGAGCCAGACCCAGTCGCAAGTGGGTGCGTGGCCTTTTTTGTTGGGGGCAGGGGCTCACGGACACTCCGTTAACAGAGACGCTTCACAGTGGCGACGAAGCAGGTGATAACATCAACCCAGTGACGGCAGTGATTATTTTTCTTCTTCTGTGATGATTACTTCACCATTCTGAATGCCGCGGAGAGGGAAGAAGCCACGCTGTTTTGGCTGCCATTTTGGACAATAGCTTGGGATGGTCGCGGCTCTGTAGTAGAGTGCCTGTGGCTTAATTTCTGGGTATTTTATCAGCGGAACATTTCTCTCGTCGAGTAAGAGGTGAGGAGCTGGGGGAAGCAATTTCCTTTGTTGTTCCCCTGGGCCCACCCTGCTCAATTCTTTGAGCCACTGGAGACATCCCCTTTGGCAGTAACATCTGCCCAATCTGTGCACTGCTGATGTGGGATGCTATGGGTGCAGGCCTGGTGCCCCAGATTTTTATTTTTGGGAAGGCAGTCAAGACCTTGTTGCATGGTGGTGGAGTCATCGGAAGATTGCAGGAGCGGTGTCTCGTCAACATTGTTGCACTCATCCTCTGTGTGCTACATCAGTGCCTGACGGACATTGTCACACTCATCTTTGGGGTGCAGACTTTTGAGTTGCGGCCCCATCTAGTTTGGGTGGGGTGCCTGTGCGCTCACTGCCATGCAGGATGGTCAGTGTGCAGGGGCACCTCCTGGTCTCCAGGCACAGCCTGTGGCTCCCCAGGCGCCGCTTGTGCTGAGACCGAAAGGGGCACTTCAACCAATGCCTGAATTTGACATCTCGGGTGCTCCATCCAGTCTGGGGCCAAGAAGGAAGATGTCGAAAGTCTGGATATGTACTTCAGAGCCACGGGTGAGGCCAACCACAACAGTAAGGTGGCGACACTGCTGTATTCTGCAGGGCCTGCAGTACATGAGGTGTTAAGAGGTCACAGCCCCTGCAGTGTGTGCTCGAGGGACGTCCCACATAGCGGGAGGCCCCTCTGGCTGCCCCCCTCTCCCTTTCCTCCCCCCATGGCATGTACCCCAGAACCCCTCCAGGGGGCGGGGGCTGACTGTTCCCAGGGCGTGCACTTCCAGCCCGCCCTGGGGACTGCTTATAAGGCGAGAGGGACTGGACCACAGCCTCTTGCCAGTCGCCACCCGCCGGATTTAAGGTGGCAATTTGTTGGCGTTGGTCGCTTTGCTTGAGGATCGCAGGATAGTTTGGCAAGTACCCGAGTTGAGGTTTGGAAACAAGGGGTTTATTTGTTGTATCCTTCGAGGGACTGACGTGTCAGGGGAGTGAATTGCGGTTTTAAGTTTTTCAACCCGTTTGTATGTACAACCAGCAATTTGCCTGTGGACGACCGCGGCAGGGGCGGAATAGTATTGTTGAATTTTTCAAGGTTAAACCAATGAAGGTCACCGTGATGCACAGGTGCTGGAAGGGCTGTTCGGGGTTAGCTATTGTTTTGTTTAAAGCAAGATTGTGTCTGTAAGTAACGCTGCCCAGGGTGAGCCAGCGCACTGTAAGGTGAATGCGATACAGTGACATGGATGACTAGGCCAGTGCATAATGATAATCAAGTCATGCGGTTAGTGCGAGCAGAAGATATTCTGCTGTACATTATGGGCAATGCGGTCCGAATTAGGTATATGGCGCGAAAACGTGTAGTTTAAGCAGATTTAATGAAGTAACTTTTTTTGGCTGTTATGAATTCGCGTTGAGATTCGGGCTGGTAGCTGGCACAGCTTTTGGGTGCAGGGCCTCTGGGGAAAAAGAGCAACAGCAAAGGTTGGGTGATAGTCTATGCCTTCGCCATCGGGTGTGGCGGCCTCCGTTCTCACCTGCTCGCCCGCGTTTCCTCCGGGGGCAGGTAAGCAGAGGGGCCATTGATGGAATGGGGATAGGAGACTAATTACCTGCCAGCGAGCACTCGCCGGGCGCATCAATTGAATATAGAGTTAAAGAAGAAAGTACATGCCCTGGGGTGCCGTATCACACAGTGGATTTTAGATTTTGACAGAGAATAGGTCGATTAACAAGCTGGATGTCAGGTTTTACTGCCCAAGATTACATGCATGACTACATTTGCCGCGTGCCATGCTACTTTACATTAGAACCGAACAGAAGGCTGCAGCGCGCATGATAGGCAACATGGGCTTATAAGAAGCAACTCGTGCTGGCTGCAAGCATCGTGGTTCATGGCAGCCGGTATAATGGGTAAGGCACAGGCCGCGCACCTCAGAGTGGGTAAATAAAATTCAGGTCAATGCATTGAGTGATGTGTAGGGTTGGTGGTGCTCTGAGTGTGGTGATTTTTTTTTACATTTTTTGATAGCAAGAGCAAGAGTTTCATACGGAGCAGGGCATATGGCAGCAGGTGTGCAAGGTCCATGAACTGCATCCGATTCCGGCCGAGGCAAGTAGGGGGTTTATTTGATGCCATGAAGTTAGGGTGGGTTTTTGCGCTGGTGTATGATGCAAGTCAGTATATTTGATGCCCGGCGAAACATTCCTCATTCATGATACTAGTTTAGGCTTGTTTGGGTTGCGATTATACAGAGAGAAAGCATAATTTATTTCAATGCCTATTGTTGAAGTGAAGGAGTTAAGCATGCTGAGAGCACCTGGGCACGCTGTTCAAAGTGGAACGTGCTAAGAGGCGGACCAGTCCCCGCAGGGGTGCTAGAGGGACAGCCTACATAGCGGGCTGTCCCCTCTGGGTGGCCAGCCTCTACTCTTCCTCCCCAGTGAGGCGGAAGAGGTGTCCCACAGGGCCTGACTTCCGGGCAGGTTCCCGGGGGATACATATAAGGCGGGAGCTGCAGGCAATCAGTCTCTTCATCCAGCAGCTCCCGCCGTTTTTGATCCTGCGCTGTTCCAGTCCATCGTCAGACGGCGACTCACGGTTAAGTATAAGGCGCATTGCAGCACCTGGGTATCGGGTGGTTTCGGGGGGTTGCCGCTCGCTGGCCCCCGCGCCAGCTTGAGCGACCCAAATTTGCTACCCTCTTTTGAGTATTATGTAACCTATCCCTGCTTCCTTTTGGGCGCCACCGCCGTGACGCGTTCCGGTCAGGATTAAGATGTTTATAACTGTATATGATTTGTAACAGTTCGCGTGGCCACCGCCCCACTTGTAATGAACTGCCGAGTTGTAGCGTGCATATGCTAGGATCGTTGCCAGGCCACTACGCCACGTGTAACGATCACGGCGAACTTGCCAGAGGGATTTTACATTTATTTCCAATTTAAATAGTGTGCATGTGTTATGACCGTTGCCTGGCCGCCGTGCCACTTATGATTTGACTTTGATGGGCGAAAGTGCATTGGCCGCGGCGCCACGTATAACGCATGGGGCTGTGGTATTTGTGATTTATTGGCTGGTGTCACGCTGGCCACTGAAAGCCAGGTTCAGTCTGTTTATAGTCTTTGTGCATCATCCTCGCCGGTCTCTCTACTGGTGTCCCGAGCGTGCAATACAGGCCCCTCACACGTTGGTTTTCTTTAATCGGGCTTGAGCAGCCACACAAGGCTTTCAAGGAAGGGAAGCCGCTTCACTACACAAAGTTATCGCTATGAGGATGTTGACATGGCATATAGTTTGTATGGCCGCCGCGACACATGTAAGGAGCGTTGCCTTTAAAGTTGAATTTTTATGTAATGCTGCGCCAATCATAAGTCATGGCCTGGGTTCTTGGTGGGGTTTATTGAGGGTTGTTAAACTAGCCCCAGAGCCTCATTCAGTGGATTGCATGTGCTCTCATCTGCAACACGGGGGTTATGGCTGGAAGTTTAATTTTATCTGTGCAACACATGACCGGTGCGGCATGGCTGCGCCCGACGCCGGAGCGTTTGGCTGCAGTACACAGTATGCGCTGCTTCATAAAAATCTAATTGGGGCTGTTTGGCTTTCGTGTTGCTGCGCGCTGATGATTTGGGGGCCTAGTAAAATGTAACTGAGGCTTGCGTGCATTTTGTGCAATATTGCGCAAATTTATTTGCTGTACGTTGACTTGCCGTTTAGCAGACTTGGTTAGAGTGCTCCACATGTTTATTTATTGTATCCCGGTCGGGCCATTTGGTGCGGCAAAGCACTGCTACGGGGAATGTGTGTTGGGGAAAATTTTCGTCACGCACCAATGGAGCAACTGCAAGGTATGCGCTCCACATGTTCATTCAGTACTTCCAGTTTGTTTAAACGTGTATTTCTCATGCACTAGGTGTGCTTTCTGCTACTTGCAGGTAAAGGCATCCCCAACTTTACTATGTGCAAAGAATGTTCGGTATTTCTGCCGGAGATATGTAGCGATTTCCGGTTTTTAGGTGTTGTACACGTGTTATGGGAGATGAAATGATCTGTTTGACAAGGCAGCACATCTTAATTGAATTAACACCTACTTCTCTTATTTTCTGTACTAAATAGGTCTCGTAGTGAGCGAAGCCATAAGCACGTAGAGTAATCTTTCCTGCAAAATGAAGAAAGTTGGTAAGACGTACAGGCCAATGTTTGTCCCAATAAATGTTCCTAGTTCACATGACAACTGGATAGGGTTATAAGGAACAATAGCCCCATCAATGCACTAGAAAACCCGATTAGTATTAATTTTCAGTTGTTTGCCTCATCTTTAGGACAATATGTCTGTGGAGGGATCACAGGACCTGTTCCACACCATTGACGAGGTTCCCATCACCCCAGGTTCAAGTGAGGATGAGGACGAAGGATCACTTTGGGCCTTGTTCCAGAAAAAAATGCGCAGTGAGGGGAAAGGCTGGGCTAAGAAGCTATTGAAGGGCACGCAGCGCCCACCCACCCAGCCCTTGGTAATAAACGTGCAGATTTGGCCACCCCCTCTGGTGGACACTCCACCACTGAGATTCCCCCGAAGCCGTTACCCGCAAAAAGGAAGTGCCAGCAGAAGAGTAAGAAAGCACTTGAAGGTCAGGTGCTGGCGCGGCCACCGGGGGGTGGTGAGCTGGCCCAAGCTGGGGTGGTGCCAATGGCTGCACAGACCAATGTAATGACGGGTTCGCTAGTAGGTAATGGCGTGCCAACCGTTGCTCCGGCATCAACACTTGTGAAAGTTCCAATTGCTAGCCAAGCTGTGGTAACTGCAAGAGGGGGCATTTTGTGCAATGAAAGATTTGGTTTGATTGGAGGAAATGTTGATGGTCGAGGGAGGGGGCAGGGGGCATACCCATAAGGGTGGACACACAGCCTGTGGCAAGGAGTGTTTGGGAGGGTCCGACACCAAGCATTGTAAGCAATGGTCCACCCTCTCCTGCACCCACCCCGACTGCGGCCACTTTTATTCAGAGCAGCAGGGCCTTGGGTGCTGCTCCCACCATGCCCCCACCTGCTTCAGGAACAAATCAGCCTGCAGTAACGGTTGCCCCCCCCTGCTGGCTGGCAGGTCCTCATTAGCTTGGCACATCCCCGGGTCATGAAAGGGCGGGTATGGTCAAGAGAGTATTTTGACATATTTAGCCTGTTGGCTGTAGAGGATGCCGGCCCTAACTTAACACTAAACACAGAGGAAAACAAGAGGAAGCAGAAAAAATATCACCCAGAAGAGAACATTGCTCATTGGGAAAAAGCGTTCGCTATAATGACTGATAGTAATGGAGAACCACCCTGAACATGGGCCAGGTTTGGTAAAATATAGGGAGACAATTGTAAGAGAGGCCAAACAATATGGGTCTACAGGTTGGCTTGATTATGATAGGCATTTCAGGAAAATGATTGCGGATTGCCCGTAAATGACCAGGGGCCAAAAAGAGATAGAGGGGTGGGTCTCTTATATGGGAGGTAAGCAGAGGACCAGTGTTTTGGCCGATTTGTACAAGGGAGGCAAGAGAAATTGGTACGGTAAGAAAGACCAGGGAAATAAGGGTCGCCCCTTTCAAAATGGACCCCAGGGACGGCATACACAGACTTGATGACTTCACCTTGCCATGGGGATTTGACCCCGTTACATTTGGGAGCATTCAAGCTACAGAATTTTCCATTTCTACTCAAGAAAGACACCCACTGGAGGGTATTAAAACCACTTGTTTCACTCAAGAATTTGATATTCACGAATCTGGATCTATGCCTTGTTAACGACCAGATGGGTCGAAACAGGTGTTGGCTGTTCTGTGAACAATAAATTGGGACTTGAAAAGTCCCTAAGGAAACGTGTTAGTTTGGCTTCATCATAACCTTGGGATATGCGCACTGTCTACTTAACTGCCCTGGTGTTCACCAGGGGGGCACCAATGGAAGGGTGCCTATGCAGCAGGCCTAAATATCACCCTATATTTGTGGTATCAACCAGCGCACTGTCCACTTACGACCTCCAGATCTTCCTATTGCATGATTTCAGAGTTGCCAGCTTAAATACAAATGCAGCGCAAAGGGGGTGGAAGAGAGGCAGCAACACATGCTGTTTCTTCAAAGGTAAATGCACTTGGGGCCCCAAGTGCAGGTACAACCATGAATGTGAAAAATGTGGGGGAGGCCATCCACTGGTCAAGTGCATTAAGCGAGAGGGTGCCTCCGGGGGCAGGGGCCAGCGTAAAGGACAGTAATTGCCCACATGTGGAATTGCCTCCCCTGGCCACTAGTTCAGGGAGGCACAGCAATGATTTACAGACCAAGGGACCCTCCCCGGTTATTCTGCCTATTTAAGTGGAACATCTGAATAATTATCCCAAGCAGCATGAAAGGGATTTGCTTTTTCGGGGTTTCACGGAAGTATTCTGCATTACTTATGAGGGCCCACTGACCTGCCGAAGTGGAATGAGGCAGAATTTCTGGCCCTTTTCCAGTCCCCCCCTCCCTAACTTTATTGTGTCACCACTTGGCATAGTTCCAAAGAAAGAACCCGGTAAGTTCACGATTATTCACCATTTATCCTACCCAAAGGGTGAGTCGGTGAATGACTGGTTGAGCCCTGAACAATGTTCTGTGCATTATGCCTGTTTTGATCAGGCCATGGTGGTAGTAAAGGAAAGTAGGGCTTTGCTGGCAAAGGTGGACATTGAGTCTGCATTCCACTTACTGCCGGTGAACCCGGTCAGCTTCCACCTGCTTGGTTTTCAATGGGAAGGTAGCTTTTATGTTCATAAATGTATGCCCATGGGTTGCTCAGTGTCATGTTCCCTTTTTGAGACAGCACTTTTTTGGAGTGGGCAGCGCGCAGGTTAGAGCAACAAGGCGCCATTGTACATTATTTAGATGACTTTCTGTTTTCAGGCAGGGTGGCTCCAGTGACTGCGCTTGTGCTAGGTCTTCCTTCCAGTTTTTAATGAAAGAGATTGGGTTCCTTTGGCTCCAGAGAAGACCGAGGTGCCGTGTAGGATCCTGACTTTCCTAAGCATTGAGATCGATACTACGAAGGGACTTGCAGGTTGCCAGAGGATAAAGTCTGAGGGTTGGTGGCAGAGATTGAGAATAATCTGGCAAAAAAACAGAACTACCTTGGAAAAAAATGCAACAACTCCTTGGGAAACATAATTTTGCAGCCAACGTGATCCCAGCAGGCAGGGTCTTTGCGCACATGCTAGCCAGGGCAACTGCACGTGTAGTGCAAAAGCAACATCATATCAGATTAAGTGCTGCCCTAGAGGCAGATTTAAGGATGTGGCTCTAATTTCAGGAAAGTTTCAATGGGGTGCAGATTTGGCGGACCCCCTGGGAGACAAGTGCGGAACTACAGTTGTATTCCGATGCAGCAGGTAGCAAGGGTTTTAGTGTGATTCTAGGACCAGAATGGTGCGCCCATCGATGGCCCCAACAGTGGCACAAAAAAGGCAGGACAAAAAACATCATGGTCTTGGAAATGTTTCCCATTGTGGTCGCACTGTTGTTGTGGCCTAAAGCGTTAGCCTACAAAAGAGTGCGCTTTTGGTCCGACAACATGGCCGTTGTCCAGGCAATTAATTTACAGTCAGCTTCTTGCCCGGCGATACTGAGCCTGTTCCGGAAATTGGTGGAGAATTGCCTTTACAGTAATATTGAATTTAGGGCTCGCCATGTGCCGGGAGCTGTAAATATAGCTGCTGACGCTCTCTCGATTTCAGTGGACCAAGTTTCGGAAGGCCCACCCCGGTGGCCAGGCTGGAGGGAGCGCAGTTCCGGAAGGAGTGGTGGCAGCTGGTAGCGTGGACAGGGCGCTCTGTGAGTTAAGTGAGCGTTCGCTCACTAACACCTGGCATCCGGTTTAGATACCAGCAGAATTATGGTAAGTTCAGTAGTGTAACTGTGGCTTTAAATTGCATGGAGCGCAATGCTGAGGAACAGGTACGTGCTTTTGTGTTTTGGGCACACAGCGAAGGTAAATCAAAAAGCTGGGTGGCATCTCATCTGGTGGCAGTAGCTTTTTTTTAAACTGGAAGGTAAGAGTGATCCCACAAAAGGGTTCCTGATGCGAACCGCTCTGAAAGGCTGGGCCCGATCGGAGCCTAGTAGAAAAGGACGTGCGCAAGCCCATTGACTTTGAGTTACTTACAAAGTTACTATCTTCCTTGTCAGGCGTATGCTTTAAAGAATATGAAATATCCCTTTTCAGGCTGGCATTCGCATGGGCTTTTTTCAGGGCTTTCAGGATCAGTGAGTTGGTTTCGACATCCAAGAATGACATATCTGGGAGGGCCATTGCCTTGGGTGATGTCTTTTTGTTCAGTGAGGGCATGGTCGAGGAGGACAGGATCCAGTTGAGGAAAAGCAAAGAGACCAGCAAGGTAAAGGTTTTAGTGTAGAATTGCATGGGTCACCTCTCAAGGATAGCTGCCCTGTTCACCTCCTCAAGCTCTTCCTGGGGATCAGATCTTTGGGTGCTGGCCCCCTGTTAATTCATGCTGACACTCACCCCCCCCCTTTTCCGTGTTTCAATTCAGGAAGGTGCTGGCAATGTCCCTCGAGGTTCTGGGCATTCAAGGTGAGGGGTGATCATCCTACAGCTTTAGGATAGATGCGGCTACCACGGCTTTCCGACAAGGCTTGTCTCCCAGGGCTATTATGAAGTTGGGTAGATGGGAATCTGGCCGTTATCGGCTCTATGTATGCCCACAGTCTGGCACATCTAACTGTTAGTGAGCCCCCCCCCCACGCCCACATGGCCATGTTTTAAGGTTGTTGGTCAAGGGGATCAAAGGGATAGTCTGACCGATTTATGACACTCCATTTTTTTTCCTACAGATGACGCAGTATGGGTGATCGGCCACTCATTCATAACGCGGCGGAAAACAGGGGCTTGCAATGGACGGTTGGCCCCAACCTAGGATTTAAGGGGACCAAGTTGGTATGGTTGGGCACACCTGGAATGAGGTGGTACTCTTTGCTGCCCGCCATTCATTGGCAACTTCGGTGGAGGCAGGCACCAAGGATGATGTTAATTCATTTGGGCGGCAACGATCTGGCCAAGTTGGGTCAGGGGCACTTGCTGGCCCAGATACAGGTGGCCCTGCGCAAAGCAGCCCAGGAGTTACTGGGCACTGACATTTTTTGGTCAGAGGTGGTGCAAAGACAGGTTTAGAAGGATGCCATTTCCTTGGCAGGAATGGAAAGTCCAGGAAGCGCCTTAATAGAAGTTTGGAGAAATTCACAAGGGCAGAAGGTTTGGGTTACGTTGGGCATTACTGCTTGAACTCCCTACCTTCCCATTTCCATGCAGACAGTGTTCACCTATCAGACAAGGGCAACAATGTGTTCTTGACACCAATACAAGTTGCACTGAGAAGGGCTGGCTGCACATAGTTATGTTGAGTATTGTCCTAGTGTATGGGGGCATTGGTGGCAGCGTAAGCCACCCCCAAATCGTGGCGGAGTATCAGGGCGGTCTTAGCCAATGAGGGATTTTCACGCTGCAGCTTTGGCGGCAGTGGCTCAGGATTGGCCGGGCTCGAGCCAAATCCATCGACAGGCACTGACTCCCCTATTAGGGCTGTATGCCAACAACCTCATTGTCAGTGCTTTAAAGTGACCCACTGGTAGTAACCAGTGTTTGCCTGGTAGTAACCAGAAGAGTGGTCAGCTTGTGCCTTTGGAAGATAGGGTGACAAGGTTCACCCTTACCTCACTGTAATGCAAGTGTGGCTGGGACCGTCCCAAGTTTGTTTGCTCCAAATAAACTGTGAGCTTGTATATTCCAAATATCCTTACAAAAGCTGTCTGTTATTTCATCATCTGTATGTGATATACTGGCCACAGGAGGTGGGGGTGTCCAATAGGGATCTCCCAACTATGTCCTTTGCAGGCCTGGGGGCAAGAGAGGGAAAGGGGTCAAGTCTGGCCCCACAGTGAATACTTAGGTGCTGCTGTTCTACATTACAGTATTTATTTACCCATGGACGGCCACCATGCTGCATGGGTGGATGTGAAACTGTACTATCTTGCCACAATGCTGGGGGTGGGGGGCATGGGGCTGGATTTTGAGACACACTATTTGAAAGCATTTACTCCAGCTCCTTGCTATTCCTGCAGCAGCACACCTGTTCGTTGCGGTGGCTGGGGAATCGGGCGCTGAGCCCACTTTTCTTGTATGGTCCAAGTGCGCAGTTAAGCTGGCTTCTGGACTCACGGGCTGCTGTCTGTGCCGACAGTGTGTGTGGTGTTTGGTAGACTTTATTGGCCCATTAACAGACTCCTTGCCACAGGTCGGTTTTGTTTTTAGCCCCGCTTCATTGGAGCTACAGTGTTCATGTCGCGCGCATTTACAGTCTGTTTTTGTTGCTTTGTGGCCGTGGGGCTTGGTTAGCTTTGAAATACAGTTCCTTGTGCAGCTTCAAGCTGAGGCATATGTTTGCATTGTGCCAAGGATAGGTACTGTTTCTTTCATAAGTCCTCGTTCCCACGATTGCAGTTGGGCAAATTTCCCACGCAATTTTTGATATGATATGGAATTTATAACATGCCTATATACACGTGTTGCAAGGTGCACGCTTTTACTTAAAGGATGGGGATTGCTTTCCTTCCTGCAGCTGCATGGAGTCAAACGCTTAGTTCAAGTAAGATATACTGGCTGTGCCTGCATTCTGCATCTTTGTTCATTCCGTGTTTAACCTGTTTTGGGTAAGCTTCCAGCACGAACAGTATGTAACATGTAACTTACCGGTGTATGTATAAGTTGCTGGTTTATGCTGTGCCACATTTGGGCATGCACTTTAAAAAAGGTACTTGGGTTTAATGTTCCACCTACCATGTCTAAAGGTGGCAGGGGGAGAGGCGACAGCCGCCATGCGGCGGCGGGCAGACTACTAATTTCAGAGGGCAATATGAATCAGGTGACTGTCGCTGGGCCGCAGGGCTTCTTTGTTTGTACAGGTGCACTTTGCAGCCGCAGGTCATGGCAGCAGGAGTGAAGGGGCTTACTTTTAGACAGTTTTAACCGCGGGACGCTGCATGGAGTGGTTTTCAATATTGGATTGGAAAAAAAAAGTTTTAAATGTGTTATTAACGTGACTATGGGTGCGAATACATCTTCCAAAAATGTGTTTAATCTATTTTATACTACATGGCAGGTCCTATGTCATCAACCCTGCGTGACGAATTAAGAGGCAGCCTGTAATTAAATCATTAGTTCCGGTGCTTTAGCTAGAACCTGAATATTTGTAATTCATTTTGCAATTGGTAATTATTAAGAAATGTGCAAGTTGGGACGGACTGGTTGCAAATATGTTTGCAGACCCGGGGGCTAATGGCGACCGACAAAAGGGGTAATGCTCCGGGTCGAGGAGGTAAAGGTGGCACGAGGTTAAAGAGCAATGAGGGAAAAAATTGGTGTATAACATGTGGAAATAATTTTTAGAGAAAACGATCAATCTAAACAGCCTTTGTTAAAGAGGTGGTTCCTTGGCGACTGCTTATTATCTTTGTGAAAGGATGGGTTTAGAAAGTTTTAAGGGGTTATCTGCATGAGAACTTCCCAATTCTGCGTGGCTGCTACACAGATATTACATTGAAAAAAGAAAAAAAGAGTTTGGGAAGATGAACTCAAATGCGCTAACCCCTTTAAATAAATATATATAGGCGAGTCTTAACAGTCTTGTAAATTTTATTAGTGTTTATTCACACTAATAATTTTTATTTTCCTTTTATGATTCCAAAAAAACATTCCAAATAAAGCTTCACACCAGTATAAAGTAATTCATAAGGTACAATGAATCAAATATTTCTCTTTCTCTTTCAGTAAATCCAATATTTTCTTAAATTGCTCTCTCAAAATGAATCAGATATTTCTCTCTCTCAAATCCAATATTTTCATAAATTGCTCTCTCAAAATGAATCAAATATTTCTCTCTCTCGACACGTGTTTCCCCATTGTAACTCTCAATGGTTCTTCAGGAGAGGAAGTTTTAGTAGGAAGTTTTAGTACTAAAAAAGAAAGGAAGAAAAGGCCAAATTCTTTTTTAGTAATGCTTTAGAATTTTTTGCCCAAATAATAATTGTATTAATTTCTAAAAAGACTCACCGTTCTGATTTTCTGATTGTTCACATATATCATGTATTATTTTTCCAAGATAAAAGTTTTTTACTTATAATGTTCATCGGACTATTTGCTTAATTTAGTCTGTAAAATATGGATCCAGGTTTACGCTGTAAAAGGGAGAATGGGGGAAGAAGACAAGGTAATTGCTTCTTATTTTCAATCTATAAAGAGCGAAAAGCATGGTCTTTTAGAAAGGTTCTAATCAGATTTAAAGCAGGGAGGGCACAGGCTTCTCATTTGCTTACCTTATTACCTTGGTATTGTTGATGATATTTTGTGGTCCTGTGCCGTGATAAGCACCCAAATGTTAGGATGTCTAACTGAAGCTTATTTTGGCTATTTATTCCCGCGATCATGACGTAATGACGTCATCACGCCACGCTCACGTGATTCCGTGTAGCGCGATGACGTCATCACGCACGTATTCGTGACCCGGCGGCCATTTTGAAATAGATTAAGGTACGTTCAAATGTAATAAATGATCTTTCTGTTCCTTCATTATTTAGTGCGACACAATTACGTAGATGCGCACAATTTTTTCCAAGGCAGTCATTTAAGAGATAAAGTGAAATGATACAATTTCATTATAACTGAGTAATTATGATACATTTTCATTATAACTGAGTAATTAGAATTCTAGATCATATAAAACAGAGACAAATTGGTTAAAGAATAAAGAGAAAAAAAAATATAGAATAAGCAATATGGTAATTTAAAGCCAATTATACATTTCTGTGTCACAATTTAAACCAGTAATACATGTGTCCATTCTGCAGATCCATCTGCATTCCCTTTTTCTTAGTTGATCTTTCTTATTTCCTCCTCTTGGTGAAAGGTAAACTTTCTCCAGACCAAAGATTTTTAGTTTAGAAATATCAAAATCAGGATGATTCATAATGACATGTACTGAGATAGGGGATCTCAAATCTTTATTTCTGATAGCTCTAATATGTTCAAATATTCTTATTTTCAATTTTCTGATAGTACTCCCAATGTATAACTTCTTGCAAATACATTCTATTCCATAAATGACAAAAGTTGAGTTGCAGTTTATCATTTGATTTATGTAATTTATTTCACCATTTGGTAATGTGATTACTTTCATCCCTGGTTTTATGTACGAGCATAGTTTACAATGACCACGTTTGAAGGTACCTTTATTTTCCATACAAAAGAAGGATTTTGTTTCAATGGGTAATGGACCCATAAAGCTTGGGCTGATCTTATTTTTGATTGTTGGTGCTTTTCTAAAGCAAATGTTAGGATAGTCATCCAGGTGGTTTTGTAGACTAGAGTCTGTCATAAGGATGTTCCAATGCTTTCTGAGTATTTGTTTGATCCGGCAAGATTTTGTGCTGAAGGTGGTTATGAATGGAGTTTTAGGGGATGTCTTTGTTGATTTTGGTTTATTTTCCAATAGAGAATCTCTAGAAACCAATTCCGCTTTGGTAATTGCTTTTTTGATGGTTTTCATTCCATACCCTCTCTGTAGAAATGACACATTGAGGGAAATGTTGAAGATATTGCAGGGATCCACTCCGTCCTTTACAGGCACTCCAGGCAATGTCATGAGGGAAGTGTGGGGAGCCCCAGTACAGCTAGCGACTGTAACTAGGTCTTTGGGAACAGTTTTGGGGAGCACACTACCAGGACCACAGGCAGTACAGAACCAGACTGGATTGAGGGGGGACTGGGTTGCAAACCTAGCGGAAAAAAGTAATGTCTCTTCTGGGTCAGACTTGGTGCAACAGTTGGGGGTCATTCCAGGGGGGGGGGACTCTGCAAGTAGCACTATAGGGATAGGTGGGGTGGTCAAAGTACCCACAACGGTAACACCCAGACTAGTGCCCCCCCCCCCCCCAACCAGGCCGGAGGAAATAGCCAGTGCAACCAAAACAGCTATCACGCCGGACATTGAGGGAGTGGGGGCCACCGTCCAGGGGGTTGCAAATGCACCCTTATTAACTTCAAGTTGTGGGGCAGCTTGGCACATGCCCAAGGAATTTAAGGAAAGGATCTGGGCAAGGGAACCATTTAACATTTTGCATACTTGAGACCGAAAACGCAGGCCCAGATTTTAACATTAGCAGGGAAGATGACAGGAAAAGGCAGAAGAGGTTGAGGCCCGAGGAGAATATACAGAATTTGGAGTTGGCTTTTGATCTTTTGGCAGCGGTCTGGTTGGAGAAGTTTCTGAACGATGGTCAGGCTTTAATTACATATAAAAAGGGGATCACGACTGAGTATAGAAAATATGGTACCACAATTTGGATTGACTATGATAGAGCCTTTAGAAGGAGGATGGCCCGGGAACCAGATATGAGGTGGGATCAGAAGGATATGGAGGCAAGAGGACCAGCCTGCCGAATGACGAGGGGAGCAAGGAGGCCATGGGTCAATAAGGAAGAAAAGTATAAGGAATGGCAGACATTTCAGCCACCCCCCCTAGACAGAGAGGGGGGAGGAGGGAGATCAGGCCAGCAGGGGACTCTTGGATGGGAATCCAAGACAAGAGGGGAGGGAGCAGGCAAACAGGGGGTTCATGGATGGTAAGCAAATCAGGTCATTCAATGAAGGGTCTTGCACCTGGGTAAAAAGTGCAGTTTCGCCCATCAGTGTTTTAGGTGTGGGGGCAACCACCCGAGCATTTCGTGCTTCAAGACTGAGAGTGGACCAAGGGATGGGGGTGGACAAAAAGGTGGACAATGAATGGGCATGGTCGATGGGGCCATCCCCAGTGGACAGAGGGGTGCTCCTTGAATTTCTGCAGGAATACCCGAGTGTGGGGGATAGGGAATTGCTGTGGGGAGGGTTCTCAGAGGGATTCAAGATCCCTTACGAGGGCCCCTTGACTGGATGGATGGCAAAAAAACCTCCCCTCCCTTCTGCACTTCAACAACCTCCGGTGGTAACACAGAAGATTGCTAACGAAGTGGAAACGGGCAAGGTGGCTGGCCCTTTTTCCACCACCCCGCTCCCAAACTGCATCGTCTCCCCACTGGGCATTGTGCCCATGAAGAAGGGTAAGTTTAGGTTAATAAACCACCTGGCCTATCCAAAAGGGGAGTCAGTGAATGACTGGCTGGACCAGGGCCGGTGTTCGGTGCATTATGCCTCATTTGATCAAGCCATGATGATGGTTTCCGCCACAGGCCGGAGGGGCCTCTTAGCCAAAATGGACATTGAATCTGCATTTAGACTCCTCCCGGTACACCCAGAACGTTTTCATCTGTTAGGTTTCCATTGGGAAGGCCTCTTTTACATTGATATATGCATGCCAATGGGTTGCTCTGTCTCTTGTGCATATTTTGAGGCTTTCAGTACATTTCTTGAGTGGGTTGCCTGCAGAGTTGAAGGGAGCGGGGACATGATCCATTATCAGGGTGACCATGTTTATGGGGCGAGAAGGTTCAGATGATTGTAAGCGGGCACTGTCCTCATTTGAAGCATTGATGGGCGTCCCATTGGTGCCTGAAAAGACACAGGGGGGGGGCAACGGAAGTATTGACTTTTGTAGGCAGCAACTACTGGGGAAGCTAAATTATGCAGCAAAAGTAATCCCTGCGAGGAGGGTATTTACCCACAGGTTAGCCAGGGCAACAGCGGGGGTGACGATGGCCCACCATCACATCCGCTTGGGGGCAGGTTTGAAGGAAGATTTGCACATGTGGTGGGCGTTTCTCAAGGATTTCAATGGGGTCCCGTTATGGAGGGGCCCTTGGCAGACCAATGAAGACCTGCAGTTATACTCTGACGACTCAGGGAGTGAAGACTTTGGGGGTTATACTTGGCCGGGAGTGGTGTTCACAGAAAAGGCCAGGACAGTGGCACAAGAAGGGGAGGACCAAGAATGTCATGGTTTTGGAGCTATTCCCCATTGTACTGGCGCTCACAACACTATGGATCGATGAGTTGGGCAACAGGAGGGTGCGTTTTTGGTGCGACAACAAGGCTGTGGTTCAGGCCATCAATCTACAGTCAGCCTCCTGTCCCGCAGTGTTGAGCCTACTCAGAAGGCTGGTTGAAGTTTGCTTGAGAGGGAATATTGAGTTCAGGGCACGACATGTACAAGGTGTGGTAAATGTTTCGGCTGACTCTCTCATTTTCAGTGGCGCAAGTTTCGGGTGGCACACCCAAAAGCAAAACTGGAGGGGATGGCATTCAAGAACCAGTGATGGCAGCTGGTGACGTGGGCCAGGCGATGTGGAAATTGTGGGAATGATCGGTCACACCAGGCGTCAGATCCCGGTACAGACAGGCTATGGTAAGTTTGTCCACATGATTGAGAACAAGGACATAATTGGAGGTTCTTGGGGGAACATGTAGAGGCATTTGTGGTGTGGGCTCATGGTAACGGTAAGAGCAGGAGCTGGGCCAGTGGCCTCCTGGCCGCCATAGCATTTCACTGCAAATTGAAGGGATTGGGGGGATCCGACAAAAGGGTTTGTGGTTTGCATGGCATTGAAGGGGTGGGGCCGGGCCGAGGGACCCAGGCAGGACATCCGGAAACCCACTGACTTTGATTTATTGGGGAAATTACTGCACGCATTGCCCGGGATATGCTTTGATGGTTTTGAAGTGGCACTCTTTAGGGCCGCGTTTTCACTGGCATTATTTGGTGCGAACTGGTGGCAGCAAGGAAAGGGGATGTTTCTGACAGGGCTATAGCTTTGGGTGATGTGCAGTTCAGTTCTAATGCAGACAGGGTGGTCCTAACAATAAAAGTACGCTTATGTAAGACTGACCAAGGGGGAAGGGGGAAGCGGGTGGTGCTCCACCAATGCAGTCACAGCAGCAGCTGCCCAGTCAGATTGCTAAAAGGTACTTGATCTTGAGATCTCAGCCGCGGGGCACCCTCCTCGTGCATCAAAATGGGTCACCACTGACGAATTACCAGTTTAGGAAGATTCTGGCAACAACCTTAAGGGCACTAGGGGTGAAAGGACAGGGCTGGTCATCCCACAGCTTTCGTATGGGGGACTTTTTGCAGGGCATACCAGCACCCGACATCATGAAAATTGGGAGATGGCAGTCAAACCCCTTTCGGTTTTATTTAAGGCCCCAGGAGACTGCAGAGTGCCCAGTAGCTGGGACGAATGTAGGGGTGTTGCCCGCAGCAGATATACGGCCAGGTTTTTGCAGATTACTCTGAATTTTGGTTTTTCCCACAACGTTTTCGCCGACTCATTGATAATGTTTACCCGCGGATGAGAATATATTTTTCTCAGACTCATGGATAATTCTTTACCCACAGATGATACAGTATGGATTGTAGGACATTCCTTTGTGACACGGGCGGAGGTCGCTGCATGTCATTGGCACTTGGGTTCCAACTTGGGGATGGATGTGAACAAAATTGTGTGGTTGGGTACATTGGGGATGCGATGGTACTCACTGTTACCAGCAGTCCACAGGCACTTGCAGTGAAGGCCAGCTCCTAGGGTGCTAGTGGTACATTTAGGTGGCAATGACCTCACCACCATGGGAAGGGGTGGATATGGGCACAGATCCAGGTGGGTCTGAGGGCACTGGCTAAGGAATTGCCAGTGACAGAAGTTATATGGTCGGAAATGGTGCTCAGGCTGCAATGGCGCAGGGGGGGGGAATCACAGAGGGCCATGGAGAAGTCTAGGCACAGGCTCAACAAAGGGATTGAAAGATTTACGCAGGCAAATGGCTTTGGTTTTGTAAGGCACATGATATTAAATTCACTCCCTTCCGGCTATGCGAGTGACTGTGCATCTATCGAAGAAGGGATACAACCTGTTCCTCACAGCCATCCTGGGGACACTTTTGAAGGCCGGGTGCATGTAAGAATGATGGTAAGTTGTTTGGAGCATGGGTGCACTGGGGCTAGCGGGAGAGGGCTACACCCAAAGCGTGGCAGAGTTCGGGGCAGTCCTAGCTGGGGAAGAGTATGCCGCGGCTTGAACCGTGGGCTGGTTTCCCGATGGCCGCACTTAAGCCAAACTCGGATGACAGGTATTGGCTCCCTCATGGACACTGTAGAATCCTCACCTTCATGTGCAGTGGCCCGAGGTGGAAGAACTGTGCAGTTATGATCTGGAGCGGATGTCCGGTGCCTTGCGACAGCACTGGGAGGCAAGGGGACACCGAGAACCTTCAGATCTTTTTGCCCCACTTTTTGGGGGTTTAGGCTTGTTGGTATAGATGGTCGTGAACCATGATACTTTAGGGCTGGGAATGCCCCCTGTTTTGTATGCTCCAATAAACTGATCTAGGTTTCCAGAAATGTAAACTTTTGTCTGGCTATTTATTAGCAACTCAGGTTTAGGTTCTCAGGGTATGTCATCTCACAACAAAGAGGGTGGGTGTGGGCGCCAATGGGGCTCCCACCGCTAAGTCTCTGCAGCCTACCAATGCTTCATATGATGCAGCGACAACAGCTCTGAGGGAATACTTCATGCCGCTAGTAAACAAAAACTATGAAAGATTCATCATGTGCTCCACCCGCCAGAAGGATGACAAACATTGGACACTTCCAATGGCAGACTGCGGCGGTTATCTCTGCCATGTTCGTGGGACAATCCGGACACGATGAGCAAACAGCTGATTCGAGGGGGCGCGTCAGGCAAGCTGCGCAGACCGGTGCTGCGCGAACCAGGAATTACGCTGTCTAGCATTTTGGAGCTTGGACAGTGCCCAGAGGTGTCTGAGGTGCGAGCATCCAGGATGGAGGCGAGGTTGCGCCCCCGGAAGTCGGAGGAAGTCTGTGCGGGAGGCCGTGGCCAGGGCAGCAGAGGAACGAGGAGACCGGGTGCTAACCAGCATGACCGTGGCACAAGGACAATGAAGTGCAGATATGACCTCCCACACCCCGCACAGTGCCCTGCGCAGGGGAAATCATGTGGTCGATGTGGGGCGTCGCACCATTACACCCAGATGTGTAGAGCTCCACTGCTGGTCGTTGTCCCGAGGAGAACCGTTAGAGCCGGGTTCTTCTGGCAACAGCACCCACCCAACGTCGCCCAGGTTGATCAAGGGGAGGACGGTGCCCCTCCGATGACGAGTGTGGTCTTCCTGCAGTCCAAGAACAGGCAAAAGCCAAAGTGCCTGGTACATGTTAAAAAATAATCGGTCCTGGTGCTGGTTGACACAGGGGCATCAGTGTATATCTCGGCACGGGAACACTGATGCCATGAACAGCCCGCCAAGGCGATCGATTCCTAACGCACGTATATTTACTTTTGGTGGAACACGACACATTCCACTGGATGGGTCGTTCGTAGCCAGCATAAGACATAGTGAGGACTTGATCAGGGCCCGTTTTTACATGGTGACCGACCTTGCTGAGCTTTGCAGCGGCGGAGGCGATTGGCATTGTGAGCTTCACCTACTCCGTTTATGTGGAGGATGTACAGGAACTCCTTGTGAAGTACAGTCGCAGGCCGGGCTCCAGGAATTTACATCTGGGTGGGCCAGGGTTGTGACCATGGGGGCCCACGTTCCATTGGGTGTGGGTGTAGGTGTAGGAATACCCTAATCAAAGTGATAGTGTGAATCCAGATTTCTCATGTCTGATCCAGCAATTTATTTTCCTGGATCTGCAAAAATAAATTTTCACCACTCTATAAAAAACAGTACATAGCAAAAGAGAAGCGAGGCAAATAGTGTTGCAACTTCAATCTACCAATCTTCCCTTCCCATTTGCTCTCCCCCTTCTGTTATAACTGGTCCTCCTTCACTTTTCACCATCCAGACACCTTCCTTCTGCTGCCCTAACCACAATTTCCATTTACGTACCCTTCCACCTATTCACAACAGCACCCAGCATGCCTTTCCTGACCTGGCTTTGGAGAAATGAGGGTGATGCCTCCTCTTCCTTTGAGTGTGCTGAGGAGTGAGGCCCCCCAGTCTTTTTACCATCTCAGATGGTGTCTACCCAACAAAACCTTCCTGAGCACTGTGGCTACTCCCAGGAGCCCCCAGATGAGATGTGTGTGCTCCCTCCATCTTGTTGTGAAACATAGACCCCTCACCCCACAGAATACTGAGGTAAGGAATAGGAGACTGTTACCCACACAATTAAATTTTTTCCAAACCTTTTTATTTCAACAGAACAGAACATACCATGCCCAATCCATACAGGCAGTCTTGTTGATCTTAATATTTAGAGCACAAAAACATATCCTCCAATAACATACACATGTATACAAACCTCTCTTCACCCACCCAGTCCACAACCACCTCCCTCCTTTCCAATGTATCCCCTACAGTAGTGCCATTCTGAATGTCTCCAATCAATGGTTCATGTCCAAAATTACATTTTAAACACAAAATGTTATTGTTGTTGCATTTTTGCAGCACCTTTTAATTGAGTTGAGAGTGCATGGCAGTGCTATGGCTGTTATGGCTGCATCAGGAGGCAGACTGTGCTGGTTGAGGGATTTCTGGCCTCATGATATCGCCCCTGGTGGAGCATGGCATGAAGGAGAGGGCCTTGCTCCCCTACCATGCCCTGTACATCATGGTCTTGTACGTATGTACTGCTTATAATATGCAATTGTCCATGATGACTCTTTGCTTGATGTGTTTACTTTGATTTGGTATTGAATGACACAGTTTTGTTCTATATATGTGGCCCGAATATGTTATGTTTGTTATGTTTATTGAATTTATATAGCGCTTTAAGCTTAAGCGCTTTACAATATAACTATACAAGCATGAATAGGTAATTAGAACAATAAGTAGAACTATTTACAAGGGGCGAGGGCGGGTAAAGGAGGGGGTAGAAGGGAGTAACGGTGTAGGATTAGAGGTAGGGGGGATGGAGGGGAAGGGGAATATTTTCAAAGTTAGATGTGTGTTTCCTAATGCCTGTGCTGCCCATGTATTAAACCATGAGTGAGGCTTTTTGGAATAGCTTATAATGCGAACTGGATCACTTTTTTTTTTAGGGGCACCCAATTGTAACATGCAAGGCATAGTGAAATAAAAATAAATGCTCAGGATCACACACTTTGATTAAGTGGTAAAGCCATAATTTCAGACTAGCCTGAAATTTAGATACTAAACATCTTCTGAGCTCAAGTTGGTACAAATGTGTTGAAGTTTGGCTTTGAATACCTAAAATACTCACTTTTATACAGATTACTTTAAAAATGCACAAGTGACATGATAAACCAACCTGACAATGCATTCATCATTGTAGAAACATGTTGATGAAAAGATTAAGGGGAGACATTATGTTTTGAATTCTAAACTGCATAGAGCGGAATTCTCCTGTTTGCACTTTTTGCAAAAGGGGCCATTCATTCATTCATTGCAATTGATTCCACCAAGTACTGGAAAAGTAAAGAGTAAAACATAGGCGAATATCACCTTTGCTCTATTAGCGGTAGTGGGAGCCATCCACAATGGATTCCTTTTGACTCAGTCCACTTTTGCCAGGTATAAAAGTCAGGCAGATCCCATAGGAATCCATTGGTTTTCCGCCAACATAAAAATATGTACTGGTAGAATACCAATCGGATTTTGCATTGGAACCTTAAGTCAAGTCTGATCTGCTCTCCAACTTCGTCTATCAAATCATACAAAATCCTACAGCTCATAAAAAGTGGAGTTAAATGCAGTTAGTGCCACTTCTTCCACACCGCTTGACCTGGGAAATAATCCCCTATGACTAGCTTTATTTTCACAATCCTAAATGGAAGCATACAAGCTCCAGCGTAGCAATTAATGAAAACTTACAAAAAGTCTGATACAGACACAAAGTGAAATGAAATGCATGACAAGTTTATTGTTTCACACAGCTTGTTCTGAATTCCCTTAATAATCATGCAACAATCACACAAACAGCTTCTTAAAACCCTATATAATTCTTTTTATGTGCCACAGCAATGGTCTCTGCCTTTTTACCTTTTTTCATCTATAATTTATTTTTAAAACGCTAGGACAGTGGCCCGGAGGCATTAGAGCGCTGACATTACATACAATAAAAACAAAAAGCTCAAAGAGACCCAAGGAGAAACCTGAAAGAAACTAGAAGGCCAAGGATCCATTTACTCGAAAAGGAAGGTTTTCAGGACACATTTGAACCTGGGAAGACTGGCACACAGCCTCAAATCAGGCAGAAGATTATTCCACAAGTGAGGAATTGCGGCTGGGAAGCACCCATTTTGCACCTGTACCAGTTTGGCCTTTGGGGTGAAAAGCAACCCTGTGTTATTGGATCTTAGATCACGCCTGTTAGATAGCCACTTCAACTGTGCTGCCATACAAGAAGGGCTTACTCCACACATGCAAGCATGTGCAAAGCAAAGGGTATGAAATTTGTTTCTCTTTGTAATGGGACCCAATGCAATGCTCTGTGTGCTGTTGAGATATGATCTGTTTCACGTATACCCATAACGACCCTCACTGCTTTGTTCTGCACAACTTGCAGATGATTGGTTTCTCCTTTGCTCCCCCCCCTCAAGTAGACTGCTGGCACAGAAGTCCGGGCGGCTCCCAATGATCGCCCTGGATAGGGTGGCACAACTGGAGGCCTCAAGGAATGGTCGGATTTGTGCCAAAAGTGTTATGTAGTATGTTGAGTAAGACACTAGGCCGCTGATATGGGACCTCATTGAGAGCTCTTGGTCAATAGTGACTCCCAAGGGTTTACTTTTTTGAAAGTGGGGAGCAGACAGTCTGAAATTTGAAAGAATCATTAGGACTTATCAAGCTGGCAACACTAGGGGCCGGTGCCCAGGATAATCTCAGATGTTGAGTTATTCAGCGCTATGCCATTATACAGCATCCAGAGCTGGATTTGGTTGTATGTGGCATTAATGACCAAAGTGTCTTTGGAATGGTCACCTGATAAAGGGAAAAGACACAGTATCATAAGCATAGTTGCCATAGCCCTTCCTGTTGTACATAATCTGCCTCTGAGACACGTTAAAAAGAAAATCTCAATGGTAGGGCCTGTTCAGCCCCGTTTGCATTTGGAGTGGGGGGCAGGAGGGGGGGGGGGACATTGGCATTTGTCCCTTTTTTTAGATGTGAAATCCACCTCTGATTGCACTCTTTAGAAAATATTGAAATCCTGCTTTTTAGTTATAAAAGATGTGGCCCTTTTATACTTTGCCCGCAACATTGTAGAAAACGCTCTTCTTTCTTGTTATTTTACGGGTGTTCGTTTCATTTCCGGCACTGCAAAAACACCCAGGACCCAGGATTTACATCATACTTTCCAAACAAATCCCACAACATGCAAGACATATTCTGTTTGCATTTAAACTCTGTAAAGTTACTCAAACAGAATGAGGTTATCAAGTCAGTACCTATCAGTTTGAATCATGAAACATTCTGGCAGAGTAGGCTAGGCTTCCAAACAAAGGTACATTCCATTTAAGTCAGAGCCCCACTGGCAAGTATGCATGAGAAAATCTAAAACTGGTCAATACTTGCCAACCTAGCCTTATCATTTTCAGGTAGGGCCTTGTTGGACCAGCACAGTGAGGTGCAGCTCGATTTCCTAGTCATAGCAAGCAAGACACCCACATCTGGGCATATACACATTCACTTAGGGAGACAAACAGAAGCCAACATGCATTAGCAAATCCAATAGCTTGGGATTTTGATTAGGCATGGATAGGTATTTTCCAGGCACTGCCATAAGGGTACCACATAAGGGTACCACATGGCCATAAGATGGCAGCAGTTGGAAAATGGTGCAAGTAACTGGAAACATGATTTAATTGCCTGGCAAATGTCTGCTAATACCTATGCACATGCCAAAACTGATGGAATGTGATTGCTTGTTTAAGACAGGACTTCAAAGCAAATCACAGAGGCATTGACAAATATATTGCTTATAAAATCAACTGGCTGAAGACACACATTAAGAGAATTATATTACACCAGGAGCTCATTTAAAGAGGCAATTAAGTAATTAAACACTCAAAAGAATGGTTAGATGTAATACTGGCAGGCCCTATACAGCAACACGTTTGGTGTTAGTTTGTGATAGAGCTTGCTCAAAGAGTTCAAGAAAGGTTAGGTTTTGATGTTGAGGCATTAACATAGCCATGGCTAGTCATTAGGTGGGTAAATGACTAGACACACCCATAGGATGTGTGTTTCTCCTCGCATTTTATCGCCATCCTATCTGTGTTCCATTACATGGCTCTAGTTGTACCTAATGGGTAAAGAGTATCTGAATCAATTAGATCCACCATCATTGCTCTGGCCAGTCTTCCATACCATTGTTTGCATATCAGCCAAACTGCCAGACCACAGGGCCTATAGATGCATGTGGATTACTTGTGTTCCATTGCAGATGGAACACGGCCTAGCAATAGAGATCGAACTGTACATTTTGGTGGCAGCACCATTTGCCAATGGCTTGTTCCTTTCTCTAATGGCACATACATACTACAGAATTATGGCATAGAATGTTGCGCAGAGCAACAGTAGTGGTAATGTTTCATTCAAAGCCTTGCATCTATCACTTTTTGTTTTACTACACTCTCCGCTTCCAGAATTAAATTTGTGTTACTACCAACCTTATCTTTTCACTTGTACTCAAGTAGTTAATGCAGCAGAATATATACTTTGAATGGAATTTGTAAGGGTCACCAGTCCGTTGACGGATCTTCTGCAGAAATCGGTGTTCAAGCAACTTTACCTGTCATTTATATTGTTTGATATAATTAACCATTTTACTAAGCAAGATGTGAAAAACCACCATGCTCAGACAAAAAATAAACATACGTTAAATTACAGAAACCAAAATTGTGATTTTAGGTTTGAAAAAATAGTTGTAGGCAGCCTGCTTGAATAGGTGTGCTACCTCACTTAGCGGTGTGAATGGCGCTCGATCTCCCTGGTCATTTGTACTTTCATGGCTGTGGTCCATAAATCATTGTCTAGGGCAAGAAAACAAATCCTGCCCGGGCTTCCTGCAGTTCAGCCTCTAAGAAGGTCGTCTGAGGTTGCTGATGAATGTTTATAGTGACATCCACCCCCCCATTCCCTTGGTTACTAGTAGTGTATAACACCACTGACACATGGCCTCCTTTTTAGGGGGGCCAGGGCTGGCTCTGGGGGGGCCTGCTCCCCCTTGCCCCTCCCCCCCACCCCTCTCCTGGAGCCGGGCCCTTGTAAAAGTTGATTTTTCGTGCCTTTTTTTTCCAAAAGCGCTCCCATTCAACATTGCATATCTCACTGAATTAAATAGCTAGAAACTTCATTTCAACCCTGGGGTATACCCAAGACCTGTAGCTATATCCCAAAAAACACCGGGCTACAAATTAGTATATTTCACCTGTTTTTCTTAAAAACCATTTGGTCAGTTTTAGGCGGGAATACGCATTTCTGCAAAAATCACATGTAATTTTCAATTTAAAATTTTAAACTTCCATTAAGATTTAAAGTGTTTACTTTTGCTCAAACCATAGCTCATGATTGTAAGCTCCTTTTTAATGTTGCTCCCATAGAAATGTATACTGATTTAAGGATTTTTACACACTTTTCATCGTTTTGCTGAGCCATTTTCAAATGTCATTTTAAAAAGTGTAATATTTCCAACCCGTTTTTCTCTCTACTTTGGGGAAGGAAGGTGGTATTTAAATTCTGTGTACTATTCTTTATTCCTGAATACCTGCTGCTTCCCTATATCTATTCAGAATTGTTTATTGGTGGGTTGAGGAATATTGCAGGGGGAAATCCTAACCTAAGTGCTATTTTTTCAAACAAGCCAAAAGTGTTCTTTTCTCTAATGTTCCATATTCTGTGTTGCTAAAAGTGAATTTAACTGCCTTACATACCTACCTATCAGTCATTGTCACCAGATTGGTGATTGCTGTTCCCTATTCAAAAGTATGTTTAATTTGAAATTTAAATAAATAAATATTACCTTTACAAACCAGCCTGATTCCTGGTCCATTGTGACCGGAGGTATTTTGAGAAGGGGTGTGATATAAGTGGTATATCACTCATAATATTGAACCTATAGACATAATAAAATAAGTATTTCATTTGTGCGCTGCATACTAGGCTGAGACTGGGACGTATCGCCTGATTGAAATACTTAACAGAACCAGACTCAGGCCTTCTTGTTCCATCTAGATTCTTCCTCCAAGACAATCAGATACCACCAGAAATCACTTTAGAAAAATGCATTGAGAGATCTGAACAATCTCAAAAAACAGAAGCATAATTATCGTCACAACATCACAAAGGATGAGAATAAAGCCATAATAGAACCCTCCAAGAAATCCATCCATAGTCATCAAGCCAGAAAGGGGGAGGAATTGTCTTAATGACCTTGGCAGAGTGTTCATCATGGATAAACACATTGTTGATGGATGGTGAAAGCTATAAGAAAATAAAGCAAGTTATCCTGGACTAAATCATCGAGCTGGCCGGCTATGCATGAGATCGCAGCTGAATTACTAAAACAGAGTTTGAATTTTTGACCACCAACTAGGGGCAAATAGCAACAATATATAGCCTCCCTAAAATCCACAAAAACCTTGAAAATTCACCGGGCAGCCCATTGTTTCGGCTGTGGATCTATTTTGGAATCGCTATGCAAATTTGTGGATTTCTAAAACCTTTGAGCACGCTAGCACTGACATACCTGCGTGATAATACTCTCTATTCAAATCTTTGAATTCTTCCCATTTCATCAAATAAAAAACATTGGTTGGTGACAATGGACATCAAGTCCCTCAACACCAGCATACCACAAACTAGGGCAATAGAATGCATAAGGGAACATCTGATCTAATACAACCTGCAGGACAGGGTGCCTGAAAACTTTATCAAAGTGATGAAATTAGCCCTTTAAGAATTTTGAGTTTAATCGCCAGTTCTATTTTCAAACCAAAGACGGCCATGGGCACAACATTTGCACCAAGTCTGCCGATTCTGTACATGTCAGATTTAGAAAACACCAACATTCTGACAAAAACCCATTTAAGAACCAAATACATGTATCGAACAGATTGCAGTAATTTTTTGAAAATGCTGGATCATGGCGAATCCACAATAATGCTTTGAGTAGTTGTCAAGCGGGGTTGATTATCCCAGTTGTGCGACTGCTACACAGCAAAGGGTCAAAATTGTTGAGAAGGGGATGATCATGCACTGCGCCAACTTTACGTTATTTATACAGTCGAGTGTCCCAGATAATAAATGTAAAAGAACTTGCAAGTCATGGATGATGCTTAATTTCAATAAGTATTTTTATTCCCAAAATGTGCACTCTAGACGTGTTTCACCATTCAGAAATAAAACATGGCTCCTCAGTAGAGTTTTATGACTATTGATCCTGTCAGAAACAAAAAACAAAAGCATTTTACCATACATGTTCTAATAAAACAGAAGAAATCAAGAATAAAAAGAAAAAATATCCAGTATTTTTCCATCACTTACCCAAAGATTGGGTTATTTTTATTTACGCTTATTTACAATTGTTGAGCAAAACAGGCTGAATTTCCTATTGGTTTTCCAAATAGCAGCTTTTACTTCATATGTCTGGCAAATAGAGTGCCCCAAAGAAAAAGAATCAGTATTCATCTCCAAAAGGGGGGTGGGGGGAAGAAAAAGGTGGAAAGAGGTTGTAAAGTACCAATGGTAAAGCAATCTGGATAACTTCAAAGTCTTACCTTTGATTTTCAACATCAGGTTAGTAGAAAATAGGTGTTTTGGTGCTCCTTTATGCTCCCAGACGCTTTCTTTTGGATGCATAGGCTGGGACTGGCTTAGCGCGCTTTTACAGCGCGTTGACGTAATGTAATGACATCACTGGAGGAGATTCATCAAGGATATACTTTTCATCTGGGAAGGCACTGAAACAGACCTTCTGTTCCTACAGTGGCCCAACATGGATGCAAAAATCCAATTCACGATGGACCATAGCAAAATTGAGGTAAACTTCCTAGATCTGAAAATTCAGCATGCAGAGGGTACCCCAATTGTAACCTATATCGCAAACCCAGTGAAAGGAACATGCTGCTACATTTCTCCAGTGACCATCCAAAGCACCTTCGTGAGAATCTCCCAGACAGACAAAATCTCCATGTTAGAAGGAATTGCACAAGTTTGGCAGAATTCTACAATCATGCTCAGGATCTTGACACTAGACTAGCCCAAAGGATGTACCCTCACAAATCCAAGAAATGGCAAGATTCCACAATTGGGATTCCCTGCTGACCCCTAAAGAAATTCGTATGGATGATGACTCAAGGACATGTGCGATTACCCACAGGACACACACTTACCAAATCCGTAAGCTAATCTCCAAATACGGGCCGTTAATATGACAGAGCCTTCCTAATGAACCATTACCAAGGCTTGCATTTAAATGCACCAAAAACCTCAGAGACCAGTTGGTCCATTCAAAATTACTAAAACCAGCCCCAAGATTGGGCCTTAGAACCACGATTGGGCACTTTCCATGTGGTGGCTGTACCTCCTGCAGATTTACCAAGCAAATCAAGGAATTTTACAATGGCAGGACCTGGGTTCTCCGAACCTGACCAGCTATAACAAAACAGGCTGTTTAGCTTATAGAATGTCTGTGTGGTTTAAGGTATGTGGGCCAAACCACAAGAACTATACACATCAAAATCTGAGCACAGGTCAAGGATCAGATGCAGGAATCCAAGTGCACCATTGGTCAACCACTATATTGAACTCTAGCACTCTGGACGATATGACATGGTGGGTCCTGGATACTGTGGGCAACTATGCAAATATTCTAGGTAGCCTGTTACAGAAAGAAGCTATATGGATACACAGACTGGACTCATTCCACAGCGGCCTCAACAAGGAATTTGTACCACTAGTGTAGAAATGCATCTTTTGGTGGCCTTGGTCGGACACATTTTCCATTCTCAGCAGGAGACTATATCGATTTGATGCACCGGTGTCACTTGACCTGTGTGCAGGTTTCCAAGGAAATCACCCAGAGACCATCCTGACACTCTACAATGTTGACACACTCAGCATGTTTGACAAATGCAGCAATCTAATTACTCCTAATTTTACTAAGGGTGAGGGGCCAGCAGTGCATGGTTCTGTGTTAAGTAGCAGGGTGGGCCACTGTAGGATGGTGTGCATCCTATGGATACGGAGGGTGTAACTGGCATATTCAGCGCACACAACATATGACCAGTTTGCATTTTGATGACATCCTCAAATTCTGCAACAGATATGGACTTTGGGCAACCTACAATTCACTTCCAGGAGTAAACGGGGTGTGTCACTCCACACCCCCCTCTCTTCCCTCTGTGTTTCCATTACTTAGAATGTGACCAGCAGACGTTCACTGTGAGCATATTTAAGTAAATATACGTTCTACACGAGACTTTGTGCACCCATACGGATAAATGAACAGGCAGCTTACATTGCGCTACTCCAGTATGCCAGCGAAGCCGCGCATCTCTCATTGTAGGCGCGTGTTCACCAAGTCTGCAAAGCGCTTATTCCCCATAGGTATGCACAGCCGGATACAGCAATTTAGGGAAACCCAGAGGGTTACCATGGCATCAGAGCAACAAATGGACGAGAATGGGCGTAATGTCCTGTGGCGTGAGCTCATGACACTGCATATGCTTGGTATCACCATGGCAATGCAGTCTCTGCTGCCCTCCAACGACGCCAGCTGAGCTGACATGCAACATACGGATTAGAACCACGGTATGAGCTCCACACCCCGTGGGTAATAAGCAGCGCTCAGATGCCCAAGGGTTCGTAGCGCTATATAAATGCTACATTTTTAATTATTATTAAGTCCATAGCGACAGCTGGAACTACAATCAGGCAAACGCACAAACGGATTCCACATCGTAGCATTTCTTCTCTTTACCCGCTTTAGCGCATGAACCACTCGCATTTTGCCAACCAGTGCCGGGATTGACTGCAGACGCATGTCTCAGCATTGAACCAACTCCAGTGAATTGATTAGTGTGAAGAATGCCCTCAGATACAATTGCAGTCCCCAGAATCACATTGAAGTAAGAAGCACCCAGCAAGGTAGGATATTATGGCTACCCACTGGATGTTTTTTTATAAAGGGGGCAGAAATATATACGTTCCTCTTCCTAAACTGCGAGGAACGATCAAGAGAGACTTAGAAGCAATATACATTCTGTTCCCCCATTTGCAGATTTCAAAAGAAAGCATGTTCAGTGGAACACAGACCTCCACTACACTAATGGAGATAAACCTTTCACCACTCTTTCTGAGCCCTAGCGAGCAGCGTTCAAGGTACCTTTTTAATGTTGCCAGGTTCTAATGTAATGATTTACATAAGCAATACAGTGCACCTTCATATGCACAGTATGCTTTTTTAATAATTGTTCAAAATCTTCATCGGGCGGCTGCAGCACCGCTAGCATCTGTGAAAAGGGGTACTGATGTTGCAGCAGCTCCGTCGTTGGGCCACCTCAAGCAGATGAGGGCTAACAAAAGTGAGCTGGTGAATATCTTGACCACATTGTTGGCTTTAGCTCAGCAAGGCCTTGCAATTCGGGGCCATACTGATGAGGACTCCAATATAAAAGGCAATTGTTGCCTTGTGGCAGAGATGTCCCGGAACTGCAAACTTGTCTTCAAAGAACAGAGTACAAATGGATGTTGCATGACATATTAAATGAAATGCTGGCAATTATGACACAATTTGCTGGCCTGATGAGAGATTCATGATGCAAAATTATTTTAGATGAGACTGCTGAACGGTCAATAAAAGACCAGGTCTCTGTAGTCTTTCGAATTGCACAAGAGGATCTTCAGATAGAGATTTGTTTGGCTTTTATTAAATGTCTGGCACTACAACACAAACTCTGTTTGCCATTTTAAAGATGTTCTTCTGAGGTTTGGCTGTAAAATGGAGAACTGTTGGGGAAGTTTTATGATGGTGCTTCTAATATGGCTGGACATCGACATGGTTTGCAGACATTGTTACAGGAGGTAGCACCACAAGCTATGTGCATTGCTGTGCACACAATCTGAACCTGGTAATTCAGGATGTAGCTATGAGCATTGACCAGTTCAGGGAACGATTGTTTTTTGTAAGGGAATTGGATTGGGTTCATTCGAAATTCCCCAAAACGCCTTGCTTGTTTTGAACTTTGTCAAGAGGAAGGGAGTGTCAAACTGCTTCCATTCTGTCCGACCCAATGGACAGTTCGAGCAAAATCTTTGAAGACAGTGCTCGCCAACTACAGTTCTGTAATAGAACTTCTGGGACTGGCAGCCGGTGCCCACAATGAAGCGGGAGAAAAAGCCCATGGGTTGCACTTGCAGCTCCATAAACTCGAAACCTTTCTACGTCTTCATCTCCTTTACATGGTATTTTCCCGTGCTGAAACTGAACAGTGCTCTACAGAAGGTCAATTTAAGGTTCCATGAAGCATCGGTTAGGATTGAAAACTGTAAGACCATTATTGCACAACAGCATGAGGGATTTGAGGACTACTTAAAAACTACATCAGCGGCCAATGATTTAGATGTGGAACTACATTAACATTTTGTGCAAAGAAGAGCCAGGACAATTCCACGGCGCAAGGATGAATGGTCATTTCCCAATGTTTTCCAGTCTCCCTAAGACCTCTATAGACAAGGGTATTATGAACTCAGGGACCTTACATTGGTAGCTTTGTCAAAAAGTTTCAGTACAACTGCATGTGACCATAGAAACATGTGTTACAGTGAACCCCACTAGTGAATGTGTCATCATTTTTTATAAGAATGACTTCCATGAATGCAATATAGAGCTACATAGAAATAGGTTTCTTGAACTTGTACAGAGGGGTAAGACTCTGGTTATGTGTTTTCAGGATGTCTAACTTGTTCCAAGGTGAAAGCGGTTGTCCTATGCGCAATTTGCTCCCAGAACTGGCACGACTACTTCAAATTGCAGTAACTATCCCTGTATCCTCTTGTTCTTCGGAGCGTTAATTTTCTTGCCTTTGGCGCATCAAAACCTATCTGAGCTACAATGGGCCAAGCTCGATTAAATGTTGTTGCTTTGCTACATGGACACAAAGATGAAGCTGCACATGTGGATGTTGAAGCCATTGCATGGGGAAGGCTCTGCAATGAAAACAGCTAATCTGTTCTCCTGGCTGGCGAATCTACAGCAGCTCGATTGTAAACTTGATTTGTTGAAGTTTTACTAGTCTATGGTACCACACACTTCTTGCATGTAAGTTACAAATTTTTCCAAGTAAATAGAAGTGTGGGATGCTGGGTATCTACTCGCTAATATTAGCAATATGTGAACTGTGCATTTAACTATACCCTTTCTTGATGCTCATACATTATCTTTACAAGCTAATAAATATACATAAATACTAAAAAGTTTGCCTTTTTAATGTGTTTCTATTGGAGTATAAAAGCCACTAAAATGCGGGTGGTTTACTGGAACTGTAGCGAAGATACTGATAGCATCTAATGTTAATCAAAAACACAAAAAATGGGTAAACATCATAATAGATATTCACACAGAAGGTGGACCCAAAACAATATTGCTGCCAGTAGTAGGTCTGCCCGGTTGTCAGGGGTAGTAGTGTCTCTTGCACCAGTGACCAACTTCGAGAGGGGCCTTCTGGTACAGCAATAAGGTTTAAAAACCTGCCACATCTTCATGTGGGCATTTGGGCCACCTTTGGGGTGATGGTAATGCTGCGGTATGTAGGGTATGATGTATTTCATCACAAAGCACTTTTGTCCTTTTTAAAAATCGGGAAACTGACTGGTTTTCCCTTGAATTGGGAACTTTTTTGGTGTTGGTGGTGGTACTCGACCTTGCAGCTGTACCTTGTTTAGTAAGCATTTTGTGCTCCCATCATGGTTACATTGCTCTGCCTTTTAAGGGCCAATACAACCTGGTTGATTATAGAGGGGTGGTGAAGGGGCAATGATGGCGTAAACCTTCTTGACTTTAAAATATTCAGTACATGCTAGCCAATGTTTCCACTGTTCTGCGCCACCCCCAAACCCCTTGCACCAAGTTGGCAACTACGTGCAAATGCAGTGTTAACTGTCGGTGACGACCCCCCCCCCCCCACCCCCAGGAAATTCATAAATCAGCTCCCCTGCTACAGATTATTAAATGCAGGTACTGAGGGCCAGTTAGAGCCCGCCCATTGAAAGTACTGCTGTCTTAAGCCTTTCATCGAACAGTAAAGTGAGAGATTATCAACAGCAAAACTGCTTTTTCTGCATCAGAAAGTGTTTACCTAGTTCTCAACTAGAGTCTGGTGTTGAAAGCCAGGCCTGTTTCTTGGCCCAGGTGAAGCAGGCTGCTGCCTGGGGTGCAATTGCCCCAGTCCCTGGAGGGCGACATTTCCCAGTTTGTGGGGCACGATGGTAGTGATGGCATTAATAACTGGAAGCATATTAGTAACTATTTGAAAATGCACAAAGGATCTCCTGAACATGCCAAATCCAGTGGCAAGTGGGTGGATGCTGAAAGGTGCCTCACCGGACATGTTGGTATTGATTCTTGCATGCACGATCAAATACAGAGAGACCAAGCGTTGGCGTGTTGTGCTTGAAAGAATGTACTCCAAACAATGGACATTTCTTAGGCCTTGGTGAACTACTAGGGAAATTTGATCCGATCATGATGGATCATTTGCATCGAGTGACCTCACAGGAGATCCACTGTCACTATTGCGGAAACGTCATTCAGAATGAACTAATTAGTTTAATGGGGTCACAAATAAAGGATGCAATTTTACAAACTCTGAAGGCTGCAAAATATTTCTCCGTTATTTTGGATAGTACGCCAGATATCAGCCACAGAGAGCAACTGTCTTACACTGTAAGAATTGTGGATATTACAGGAAAAGACATTTCTGTGAAAGAATATTTTATAGGGTATCGCCCTTCAGATGACACATCTGGTGAAGGACTTGCAAACCTTCTGCATTCTGAAATGTCTGAATGCGGTCTAGAGATGGACAACTGCCGTGGTCAGGTGTATGATAATGGTACAAAAGTGATTGGGGAAAACAAAGGAGTCCAAAAGCGATTTCTCAAGCAGTACCCCTGTGCATTGTTTAACCCATGTGGCTGCCACAGTTTAAATTTGGTGGTTAGCGATGCTTCCAAATCCTCTGTGAGATCTGTTTCTCTTTTCAGTGTACTTCAGAGTCTATAATTTGTTTGCAGCTTCAACCAAACGCCAGAGCATTCTCAGTGAGCATGTAAAAAATATTTCCTTGAAAAGGGTCTGTGAAACACGATGGGATTGTAGAATCGAAAGCTTGAAAGCTGTGCGCTACCAATTCGTTGAGATACACACAGCACTCATGAGCATTGAGGAAAAAGTCAGTGACCCCAACATTGTCCTCAGAGGCCAAGGTCCTTGCTTTACACTTGGAAGATTTCAGTTTTATTTGTACTTTAGGTGTGTGGTATGACCTACTTCAGATGAACATTCTAAGCAAATCCATGCAGTCCAAACAAATTGATTTGCCGGCCTGCAATGACCTGCTTAAGAACTGCATTGCCTTTGTCAAAAGTTATAGGAGTGTTGGTTTTGAGACTGCTGTAACAGCAAGAGAAAGCCTTACTTTTAAATGTTGACTCTACTTTTAAGGCATTTAAAGAGCATAATAAAAAAAATAAACTGTTTGCATGTGAGACTCGAGACGAGACCCCTGAGAATGAAGAGGAAAAGTAACCATATTTTATACCCTGATTGACACCATAACTACCTCCCTTGAAAGGCGCTTTTCCCAGTCGTCTTCGCACAATACAAGCTGGGGTTTCATGTACAACATAAAGGTCTTGCCTGGAAAAGAAGATCTTATACAACTGTGCAAGCACCTGGAGCCAATTGTTGGAAAAGGGTGGTGATAGCGCACCAGAATCTGATATAGATGGTTACCAGTTGGCTAAGGAACTGACACATCCAGCCATCGCTTGAGAGTTCTATTACACCCCTTGAAGTTTTGCAGCACATTCATCATACACAAAACCACTGGTCGTTTCCAATTGTGTGGGTTGCCATAAGGATCTTACTAATAATTCCAACTACAGTGGCAAGCGGTAAGAGGAGCTTTAGTAAATTGAAACTGATATATACTTGTGCTCCGCAATAGCCGAGGAAAGGGTATCAGCTCTGTCAAACTGGATATTAAATTATGCCTCCTATTATAAACGATTGGATGTATATTGGCTTACGCCAAGTTGCTTAAAACTGTACACGAATAACTCTACGGCAAGGTCTTAACCTTAGAAATTGATGTAGGCCGCCATCTTGAATCAAACCGCCATTTTAGGGTCTCTTGCTGTGTAAAAGTCACCCTGTACATCAAAATGGTGGACGATGTCATTCCGAATAGAATGTAGGTCGTCTTGACCTCCGTACAGCTAATGTATAACTTGCCTACAGGCCACTTGTTAGGGTCGTGAACGGAGACCTTGTCCTTCTGTTGACCTGCATGTAAATGGATTACCTGTATCAACGGAACTGATCTATGCGCGTACTGATGTATATATTAGGAGATTGACCTGGCAGAGACCCTAGACCACTAATACATTCATGTAATGGTTAACCCGCGAAGGGGTTGGACAACAGGCTGGAGAAATGTATAAAAGCCTGAATGTCCCAATGTACAGTCTCTCAATGAATACATCGAACCCCGTTGAAGTTCGTTGTGTAATACTGAGGGCCGATAGCTATCCGATTTGTCATTGACTTCGTCATTGCTTGACCTTAAAATAAAGTACTTTGTATGTTCCTTTGTAACCAGTGTGTGGTGTGTTTCCCCGGCCTCATATTTTTCTCTTTTCACAGTTGGCGCACGAATAAGGACCCTCAAGATTGATGCCGGACCATTGAAGGTTGACGCATGCTATCGGACCGGGATCGGTTGGTGTGATACTACGGGCCCGACTGAATGAGACACGACACCTCTACAGCGCTGCACGAACCGATCCTTGGACGATAGCCGTGCGGTCTGAGACGGCATCTTGACGAGGGTCCACTTTTGAGGCGGGCAGATTTGCCGAAATCACCAAACACAAGGTAAAATTCGTTAGGTAAGTTCTTTGATAAACCGTACGGTCCTCCTTAGGTTTGGTCAGGTGAGTCGTGACCCGACTCTTAATTTAACCCTGACAATTTGAATTTGGCGCATTGTATCTGCAGACACAATTATTGACCAGGTAACAGTTTTTGAGAAATGCCTGGGAAATTGTCTAGCTGCTTTAGGGGATTATTCCGCAGCGATCGACAATCTTTGGAATTTAGCCGCCCGGCACCACAGGAGGGGTCGCCGGCGTTTACTATGTATTGTAAACATGGCATTGGAAGTGTAGTATTTAATGATATTTGGCACAGACAAACCAGACATGCCTCCGAACTTCAGTGGCCAATCAATGGTAGTTTTGAGATCCCTCGTATTGAATACTTAGAGTCGGTCTCGTTAAAGAAAAAGGCCAGACCCGCAGCATTTGATGTTCTACAGAATTGGAAAAAAGAAGCGTTGTAGCAGCTTAAGAGTAGGGAAAAACATGCGCGCCGTCATAAAACGAACGCTGAAAAGACGTTGTTATATGATCAGAACAAACAGTCTGAGTCAGTTAGGAATATGGATAGGGCTTTCTCAATCGGTATTCAGAAAATCTATCCTTCTAAAGACCATGTTTCTGACGAGTTTCTCGACAAATTGTTAAACGAGCGAAGGTCTGGTGCCTCTGCACCACCTCCGTATGATCCTCTTCCTGTTGCTTTGCCTCTTCCTGCTGTTATTCCTGCTCTCCCTCCTCAACCTGCTGTTCCTATTCTTCCGGCTGTTGTTCCTCCGCCTGCTCTACTACCTCTTCCCATTGCACCAGTAATAACACCTCCATTGAATCTACCTGCACCTCCACTCCCGAGTGGTTCTGTACCGACTATAGTTGATCGGGGTGCGGGGTCGAAGGTTGTTACTCGTAATACTGTCCCTACAGATAAAAAGCGGGATTTGTTTGCATGGGCTAAGCATTGTATGGAGAGAGATGATCGAGCTAATGTTTTTGCCACACTGTCTAATATGGATAATTTTCCAGAGAAAAATGCTTTTATTGAAGGTTTAGGGATTCGTTTATGCGTAATGTGGGGTAAATTAAATAATGTGGATCTCCCACAAGGGCTGAGGGATCTGAATACTTTAGCACTATCAAGAGATACTGTGGAGAAAGTACATGAACATGTCGAAAGGTTATTTGAGTATAGGAGAGATTTGGAGAAGTTACGGAATGAGGATGACGAAGAAGAGAGTATGTATGTACAGAAACGATTTTTTCTGTGCCGTAAATGGGCATCTGAGGAGGCACAAATTTGTACAAGAGATGCGATTAGATGGATTTCGGATTTATCGATAACTCCGGTTGAGGTATATGACACATACAGTCAATATACGCAAGAAATGCAGAGGAAGGTGATTCAGGTAATGGTAGAGTACCTGCAGGATGAATGTGTGAGGAAGAAGGTTAGTTGTTCCACAGAGTTACTGGGTATTTATAAGAGCTTTTTTACTTGACACTTCGACTGCTTTAGCGCTCGACTGTTGCTTAGTAAGGTTTCGGAGTTGCCTATATCTCAGTTGCCTATGAGAGAGCTACCTCCGACATTTGTCCCAAAAGTTGAGATTGCCGCTAATGCTGCAGCAGGTATAGCTGCTGTGGACATTCCTGCACATTATGTATCGCAACTTGTTCACGTCCCGTTTTCACGACAGGAAGTGAACACTATTAGGCAATCTATTCCCGACATTAGGAAAAATCCGACAGGATTCTATAAAGAGATAGAGTGTCTTGCAGTCTTCAGTGTTCACCCTAGGCGATATTGACTTGTTATTCCCTGTACTCCTGCCCGTAGATTTGTGGAAGCAGGTTAGAACAATAGATGATGCACCTGGGTTGGGAGATACGTGGGCTAATATAACTAGGCTTGACACGGAAAGGCCAGCTGGTGAGAGACCACCTCAGGTGATACTCACTTTGCCTGACAGAATTATTGCGAAATTAAAAACTATAATTCCTGAAAAAATAATTTGGGACAAGCTTACGGCCTGTGTCCAATTAAATCTGAGGGTGCCACCGAGTTCTTTAATCGCTGCGAACAAGTATTCTCGGACTTCAGTGGACAGGATCTGGCACAGAATCTGGGAAAAGGTTATTTGTAGACAAATTTGTGCGTGGATTGCTGCCTGACATCAAGTCGCAGATTAGGTCTTCCGAGAGCGCTTAGCAGTCGAAATCCCAATCAGAAGTACTGCACAAGGCTCAGTAGTACGAGAACCGTGTCAATAATGAAAAAGAGTTGAAAAGAGAAAAGGAGACTTAAAGACTAAAGTATTGTCACAACAAATTGTTAGAGGCCCCAGAGGGGGTAGTTCGCAGATTAGAGGCCAGTATGTTCCACAAGGGAACGTGCCCTTGAGTCCTGTGAACATTAACCAGTGTGCCTATTGTCGCCAGGAGGGTCATTGGCGTGCACAATTCCCCGTCCTTCGACAGAGGTCGAATAACACATTTGGGAGTATGGGTAGACGACCCAGAGGTCGTCCTGGGGTCGGGGCCCTGGTAGAGGTCAGTTTTCACAGGATCCTCAGCAACCTTTTTCACAGGACAATCAGACTTTGAGTGTGGATACTAGAAACATATTCGATCACCCTTCGGCTGCTTACCTCTCTGAGGAGCTTCCTTCTGATTATATTCTGGTTCGTTAGGATTGCCCGAAGCAGGGTTTGGAACCTACACCTATTCCTGTTAGTCAGAAAGGTCCCTACGTTGAAATGGTAGTGGGAAATAGGAAACATCAGTTCTTGATAGACACTGGAGCACAGAAGTGCTCCATTGATCATTCTCGGGTTCCAAACATTCCACTGTCAGGGCAAACCAATGTCTCCGTAGGGTTTTCTGGCACACCAGTCATTTGTCCGGTTTCTTCGCCGGTACCCATTTCTTTGAGTCCCTTTACGGACCACTGTCCATTTCTTTTGACTTCGAATTGTGGAGAGAATTTGTTGGGGTTGAATCTGTTGAAGGAATTAAATGCGGTAATTCATTGTTCATCTGATGGAGTACATTTGACGATTTCACCACAGCAGTTTTCTGTTTCACAATTTTTTACTAGACCTTTGCCAACAAAATTCTGTAATGTCCCGGAGTGTTTGTGGGCAGCTGACGACAATGATGTCGGTATTCTACAAATTGAGCCTGTTAGAATAGTCTTGAAATATGGTATTAAGCTGCCACGTATCCCGCAGTATAAGATCTCGGTTGAAGGTGAGCGAGCTTTGAAGAGCATCGTTTCCGATTTTGTGCATCGTGGGGTGATTGAGGAGATTACAGGAAGTTTGTGCAATAGTCCGATCCTACCCGTGTACAAAAAAGGCGATAATGCTATTCCGTTTAGTTTTATAATTGATTTGCGTGCCATCAATAGCGTTGTCGCTCCACAATTTCCAATTGTGCCTGATGTGACGACAATATTAACTATGATTCCAGCTACGACTACTTACTTCAGTGTTGTGGACCTGAAGAATGCTTTCTTCAGTATTCCTATACACAAAGACAGTAGATATTTGTTCGGGTTCACCTTAGGGGGACGCTCGTTCACATTTACTCGTGCACCTCAAGGTTACACCGAGAGTCCCAGCATTTATAGTAGGGCCTTGAAAGAACACCTTGATACTCTTGAATTACCCCCTACTTGTACGCTGCTTCAGTACGTTGATGACTTGCTTTTAGCAGCAGATTCTGAGAGCTCTTGTAAAGAGGGCACTGTATTGTTGCTCATCCATCTAGCTAAGCATGGTCACAAAGCTTCGCTTAAAAAGTTTCAATATTGTTGCCAGGAGGTCGCCTATTTAGGCTACCTCCTGTCAAATGAGGGAAGAAGATTGACACCTGAAAGAATAAAACACATTTCTGGCATGTCTGTCCCAAGTACACATAAGGAAGTCAGAGCCTTAATAGGCATGGCTTCTTAATGTAGGTTATGGATCACAAACTTTTCACTAGTGATAAAACCGATGTTGGCTTTGACAAAGAAGGGCATTTCTTCGCCATTGCCATGGAAATCGGAACATCAACAATCATTTGAGCTTCTCAAGACTGCATTATGCTCTGCACCGGTTTTGGGTACACCAAATTATAACAAGGCCTTTGTGTTGTTTGTGCATGGATGTGCTTTGGCTGTATTAACGCAGGAACATGGAGGGAAGAATAGGCCGTGCGGTTACTACTCTTCCGCCCTTGACCCTGTCGCATGCGCTTTGCCAAGATGTTTGCGAGCTGTCGCTGCTGCTGCCGCGTCTGTAAAACAGAGTGACGAAATGGTCCTAGGCCATGAACTAACCCTGATGGTGCCTCACTCTGTAGATGTTCTATTGAACAAAACTCAAACGCAACACCTCACTTCCGCACGATTGACGAGATATGAATTGATTTTGTTTGCTCCCCACATACAAATTAGAAGGTGTTGTGTTCTTAATCCAGCTGAACTCCTACCTTTCCCGCAAAATACTGTTTGCGGTGATGAGTCACATGACTGCCTGTATACTACTGAACAAGAAACGAAGGGCAGAATTGATCTTATGGACACTCGTTTGGATAATGCGCAAGGGGAGCTATTTTGTGATGGCTCCTGTTTCAAACTTCCGGATGGTACATCCACAGCTGCTCATGCAGTCACTACATTAAGCACGGTTGTAGAGACCAAGCGAATTACACATAACTCCGCGCAGGCCGCAGAGATAGCATTAACCCGAGCTTGTGGGCTTTCCGAAGGGCTAACAGTGAATGTATATACTGATGGTCAGTATGCTTTTGGGGTGGCTCACAACTTTGGGAGACTTTGGTCAGAGAGAGGGTTTCTAACTTCACATGGGACCAAGATTCAGCATGGCCCCCTGATAGTACAATTGCTCTCTGCGCTCGCGCTCCCTAGTCAGTTAGCGATCATCAAATGTGCAGCACATCGCAAGATCACAGACGATGTAAGAAAAGGCAATGCTTTCGCTGATCAGATAGCCAGACCAACTGCCACAGATCTTGACACAGAAATGTATGCTCTAAGAGAAACTAGGGATGTATATGTAATGGACGAGGATATTGGGTCTGTGCGGGATATCCAAGCTGATGCCACAATGGAAGAATCTAAGAAATGGGCTGAAGGCTTGGGGAAATTAGAGGATGATGGGTGTTGGGTGGACACAGTTGAAGGGAAATGGTTACTTCCTAATGCCTACATAGTCATGATGGTTACTATGGCACACGGTCCCACACGATGTGCTCAGCAGATTACGAAAATGTTACAGAAAGTCTGGGTAAATGATAAGATTTCGAAAATTGCTCAGCATTATGTCCAAAATTGCATGATTTGCCTACAGCACAATGTGGGGAAGGGGACGGTAACTCCAAGGGTTAGCTTTGGGCCTCCTTCTGTCCCATTTGAAGTGATTCATTTTGATTTTATTGAGATGGAGCGGTGCAATAGCTTAAAATATGCCCTTGTGGTCATTTGTGCCTTTAATAAATGGGTTGAGGCTTTCCCTGTCAAAGATGCTACAGCCATGACCACTGAGAAAATTATGATAAAAGAGTACTTCCCGCGGTTTGGGTTGCCAAGAGTCATTTGGTCGGACAATGGTCCACATTTTGTTGCTGCTGTAATTTTACAGATATGTACGGCACTACATATTGATAAGCGATTTCATTCGGCTAGACATCCTCAAAGTGCCGGGTTGGTAGAGAGACATAACGGTATCCTAAAGAACAAACTCGCTAAGACGTGTACCAGTACCAAACTAAAATGGCCGGACGCCTTACCGATCGTGTTACTAGCCATGCGCACTACCCCTCAAACTAAGACTGGGCTCTCTCCATTTGAGGTGGTGATGGGGAGGCCTGCCAATATTTGGGGTCTTCCGAAACCTAAAGCACTGAGAAGTGTTGACAATGTATTGCTTTCAGTCTACTGTAACCAGTTGACTAAAAATCTGTATTTCATTTATCATCAGGTACGATCAGCTTTACCTGTACGCTACGAGGGCCCAGGTCACAACATCCGGCCTGGAAGCTGGGTCCTGGTGAAAGCATATGAGCAGTCCTCTTGCCTCGAGGGCGGGGACCATTCCAGGTCTTGTTGGTCACCCAAACGGTAGTGTGGGTGGCTGGAAAGAAGAACTGGATAGATGCGACGCATGTCAAGGAACTTCCTCACCCAACGCCGCACGTTACAGAAGAAACAGAACCCCTCACTAACGCTGCAATTGATGATTCTGAAGCAGCAAATAGCACTGTGAGCGAGTCAGAGAATCTCTCTGAGCCTGTGGGGCTTGAGGAACCGTCGATTTTGTCTCCACACTCTTTGGAAAAGTCATTTCCGGAAACCATTGCTCCGAATTCTGCAACTTCCGTTGCCTCTGATACGTTGCTTCCCTCAGGGAGTGGCGTTACCTTATTTCCGGATCAAACAGTACCGGGTACCACCAGATATAATCTTCGGCGGAGAAAATAGACCTACGGCACGGTTCGACTGTGCATTCAAAAGAAGCAAAAGAATCAAGGGCTTGCTTTTGCCCAAATTTGAGAAAGAGGGTTCTGTTGGCTAGGGTTGGGGAAGGACTAAGAAGCCGCGCGACCGGGGGTTCGCCAGCAACGAACATTGGGGTTTCCATCCGAAGACTACAATGCCTGCCACCGCTACTGCCCGTATTGAACTTGTAAATAAGGGGGTGACCAACTTGGACAATGAACAATGTGCCTGGGCCCCGAAAACGTATTGCTGTGTTTTGATGATAATAATTGGGGTTTTTATATTAACTGCTTTAGGATTCTGGTACGTCGAGGAGATTTATCCTCTAGAGCCTCTTTTGCCAACTGAAATTGTACCTACTGTTTTTACTCCTTTTGTACATTTGCATACTCTGTCACCTAGGGACTCTCAGCATAGACAGAAGTATCACAATAATACTATGATGTTGATTATGAATTCAACACATGCCATTGTTAACAAAACCAATTGTTGGGTCTGCTCGCATTTCCCACAACATGGGGATAAGGGGCTAGGTTGGTATAATCATCACTTACCTTTGGCGACTGCTTGTTATGCCTCTCTTGGAGCACTGTTCTTTGGCCGATGGAATGATAGCATCTCGGGGAATTTTGATGGAACTAATTTGAATAATTTTGAAAAACGTGTTCTGACTCCCCCGAGATGCTTGATTTTCGCAAATAGGAGCAAACTCAACGTTGCTTCAATTAGGCCTTCTGATAGACTATCTCGTCCTTTCCAATCTTTGGTTTCCTTTAAAATGGCTTCGATAGGCAATAAGGATGCCGTGCCTCCTTCTTACTCTGTTAATCATAGCCCCGATTCAGTTTCTTTCTGCATACAGAGGAATGGTACCCGGTCAATGGGAGATTTTAAAGGCTGTGCCAACGTTGCAAATTTGACTGGGGAAAACAGACCTTTGTATGTGGGCGAACCTGTCTATTTCATTTGCGGTAATGTAGTATTTCCATGGTTGCCCAGGGATTGGCAGGGAACCTGTTATTTAGGGATCCTCTTACCTGGGGTATTCATAGCAAGCACTTTGGAAGTTTCAAAGGCTCGTCCACGGCGGGACGAGAATGGTGATACCCCTGCACAAGTGATGGGAGATATAGCAAAATCAGTTGTGCCATTCTGGGGGCAGATCGCAAATTCCGAAGACATCAGGAGACTAGCAAGAGTACTGGAGAGAACCATCAACCGGACCACAGGTATACTCTATAACATGACATTAGAGCAGAAAGCAATAAGATTAGTAGCACTCCAGAACCGGATGGCATTAGATGTAATTCTGGCTGAACGTGGTCGAGTATGTAAATTAGTGGGGTCCGCTTGCTGTGTTTTCGTTCCAGACTCCTCCCCAACCATTTTCAAAGCAATTCAGAATCTGCACATCCTTAGCTCAGAAGTGCATGTTCCCGAGGGGAACTGGATTCTTAGTGCCTGGTTTTGGGATTTCTTGCGATCTTGGGGTTGGAAGGTACTTTCAGTTTTGTTGATCATTTTGGGAGTTCTGCTATTCCTTTGTTGTTGTATCCAATGTCTGCCTAGTATATGTTCGATGCCAGGGGGATGTTGTGCTCAGGCGATAGGTATGATAGGACAAAGTATATGCCCCGGATAAAACTTCCAAGGAGTATGTGTTAAAAGAGATCTTAGTGAACGATCTGATGGCCATAGATATCTCTGACAGCGATTCAAGGTGTATGGACGATGACGTATGGAGTTACTTGCAAGGAGATCAGAAGTAGTGTTAGCACTTGGCATAGGCCAAAAGGAGGGTTTGTCAAACTGGATATTAAATTATGTCTCCTATTGTAAACAATTGTATGTATATTGGCCTATGCCAAGTTGCTTAAAACTGTACACGAATAACTCTACGCCAAGGTCTTGACCTTAGAAATTGATGTAGGCCGCCATCTTGAATCAAACCGCCATTTTAGGTTCTCTTGCTGTGTAAAAGTCACCCTATACATCAAAATGGTGGACGATGCCATTCCGAATAGAATCTAGGTCGTCTTGACCTCCGTACAGCTAATGTATAACTTGCCTACAGGCCACTTGTTAGGGTCGTGAACTGAGACCTTGTCCTTCTGTTGACCTGCATGTAAATGGATTACCTGTATCAACGGAACTGATCTATGCGCATACTGATGTATATATTAGAAGATTGACCTGGCAGAAACCCTAGACCAGTAATACATTCATGGAATGGTTAACCCGCGAAGGGGTTGTACAACAGGCTGGAGAAATGTATAAAACCTGAATGTCCCAATGTACAGTCTCTGACTGAATACATCGAACCCCGTTGAAATTCGTTGTGTAATACTGAGGGCCGATAGCTATCCGATTTGTCATTGACTTTGTCATTGCTTGACCTTATAATAAAGTACTTTGTATGTTCCTTTGTAACCGGTGTTTGGTGAGTTTCCTTTGGGTTTCCCGGCCTCTTATTTTTCTCTTTTCACAGCTCTTGCAATACTTTCAATTGAGAATGAACGTTTTGAAAACATTGATTATACAGCAGCAATAAATACTTTTGCAGCAGCAAAGTCAAGGAGAGTGCCCTTAACAGACTAAAAATTCACACAAAACTTAGATGCCCAAACCTTACTGCCCCACCCACTGGGGGGGGGGCATGTCCCAAATTTTTGGGTTGCCCTCTCCCCCTCTCCATTTGTTTACCTCACGCAGCCGTTCGTAGGAGGCCCAGGGAGGCCTGCATGCGGTGCCCCACCCTTCCAATTGGGGTCAGGGGGGAGAGGGACACCACAAAATGTCAGCAGGCTCCCCAATGGATGGGGCAGTAGGTTTTGGGCACAATGGCACACTATTGTGGCCATCTGCGCCAACGGGAGCTGGGTAAACAAAGGAAAAAAGTGAAAATGGTACAGGATTTTAGGGGAGTCTGTGGGGCAGCCCAAACCACCATGGAATTTTCTAATGGGAAGGGGTGGTGCCCTCCGCCAACCACAATGGAGTGGGGGCCATGTCATGCAGCCCTCCCTGGGGGCAGATATCTGCTCCTAGGAAGGGACACCTGACCCCAGGGAGGAGTGCATGACAGCCACCCCCCTTTATCTGCCCCCAGGAAGGGCTACATGAGATGCGCACCCCTCCATTTGGGGGGGGGGTTGAGAGGTGCACCTCCCTTTACTTTATGAAATTCCCTGGCGCTTTATGGTGCCCCTCAGCCCCCCCCACTTAAGTGCAGCCTGCCATTTTCCATTTTTTACTTTGTTTACCAAACTTCCCTTGGCGCAGATGGGCACATTAGTGTGCCAATCGAGGCGCAGGGTGCCCAAAATGTATTGCCCAATTGTGGGGGGGATGGCCACCAGTATGGGTATTTGGCTGGGCTGACAGATAATTTATGTTTTTTTTTCCCCTTTATAGGTCTTGAGTAGTTCAAGCTTCTCCCTTATGTACGTATGGAATTTTGGTTATTTCAACATTGTATAGTAGGTGGAGGGCAGATTGCTATTGGGGTGGGTGGGAACTGGGCCTGTAGTGTTGGTGGTGTGAACAGGAGTGGGTGCTCTGGGGAGGTATTGGGGTGGCCAGGGAGACACTTGCCGGAGTAGCGCACAAAATGTCCCCCAGGCCAGCTGAACAGTGCTGTTCCCCTGGGAGGGCAGTTTGCCACTTAGCCATCTGTACAAGTTTTTTTCTGCTGGGGGTTGCCATACACCCATTGGTCTTATTCCCATTTCCTATCATTGTGCAGTCCAGCCTTCCGTGGTGGTAGATGACCGAGATGTGTCATGTATCTGGTGGAAGCAAGTGAAAAGTTTGCAGATAGCTGCCAGACAGTTGGATGTGTTCTTGGTAGGCAAAGCACTGAATGTAAATCTTTTTCGTTTTCTTTGCAGTTGAGGCTACTGGAAAGCTTTAGCTGACTTATGTAAGTATTACATATATTACTTTTGTTGATATGCATAGTAATGCGGGGGGGGAGGGTACTGTGGTGGGAGGTACTGTGGCTGCAGTGTCAGTGGTATGGGTGTGAATGGGTGGTGGGGAGGTTCTGGGGGCAGTGATGGGTGTGCCTTGCATTGAGGAAGGTGGCTGCTTTGCAAAAGAAAATGTTTGGACTACATAAGTAGCAGCAAAATCTCAAAAATGTTTCCGGTAGTAATGCAGATGGTCATTTTTTCTTAGCATGCTATGCACACTTGGTACAGTGCTCATTCCTTTTACTGCAACGGTCACCATTTCTATGGTCTAATTCCAGCAGTGGTCGCAGTGAGCCCCGCCAGGGTCCCCATTCTTTTGCAGGGGGAAAAGCTGTAAGGCAGGGCAGGACAGTCGGGGGTGAGGTCTTTGACCTTGAGCGCCCGTCTCCCAGGTGGGTATTTTGTGTCCCCCAAGTTCAGCAGTGGGTGCCCCAGCAGGGTCTCCCATCCCTTCCTGGAGGGGAAAGCTGTAGCGCTGGCCAGGCAGAGATGTAGGATGGTGGTGGTTGATGTGTGTGCCCTTGGCCACCTCGCACTTGGTAGTCGAGTGCCCCCAAGGTCACCAGTGGTCCAGGAGCTGTGGCCAAAGCTCACACAAACTGTCCAAAGTTGCATCCATTTGTGTTGAATGGCGCACATTCTGTCAGGGTACCTATATTCAGAGAGCATACAAAGCACACTTGCTGTGGAGTTCATATCCTCTGTTAGACTAGTCACCCTGCCAAAGTATAATGGTGTAGCATGTGCAAGTCACCTTATCACCATGCAGTGCAATCGGTGGCCCACAGGAGCTGAAACCTTCACCGATTTCCATTGTACCAGCACAACTGCGTTATTGGCACAAAGACTGTTCTTCACCTCTTTCCTCCGAAAAGCATGTGCCAATTACGTATCGACCTACTGTTATGTCACATGAGAGGTGCATGTCCGATTGGGTGAAGTGTGTCTAGGATTGTTACAAGAGCCATGTGTTGAAGCAATCGTTGTGCTAATTGTTAAACTGTATGTCTGGCCATATTCATGGGGGTTTTCCGGTTTCCATTTCTTAGTGAGGATGAGGGTTGTGTGGATCGGCCAATCTTTCATCCAAAGAGCTGCATGACTTTTCGGAGGGCCAACCACATCTGGGTTTCGAAAGGATGGCCTTGTGGTGCATTGGTTTGGGGTCGGGGGGGATACACTTCCACCAGCTCAGAGGGGCCATCATCGATGCCCAGGCAAAAGGAGCTGCCCCCCCCCCCGACCTTATAGTGGTGCACCTGGGAGGAAATTATTTGGCATCTGTGGGACGGAAGGGGGTACGGGAGCAGCTCATGGTGGACCTGGAAAGGATTGCATAGAGGTTTCCAAACACTGTGGTGGCCTGGTCCCAGATGATTCCCAGGAGGGATTGGAGAACTCCAGGGAATACAAGGGCCATCAACTCCTCGGTGAGTAAACTCAATGGGGAGTTTGCAAGACTGACAAAGGGCAACAACAGAATTCAGACTATTCACCATAACTTCATCAAAGGTGAAGTGATGTTTCACAAAGATGGGGTGCACCTTTCAAAAACAGGCATGGAGCGGTTCATTGATGACATTTTGCAATTTGCCCAGATGGATTTATTGGATGGTGTGAAATGCTAATAAAAATGGTAGAATGTTGGCAGTGAGACTCCCACTTCCTAGCAATTGTTTGTGTTCATGGCATGTCAATGTATTCAGTATGTCGGTGCTGCTTATTTCTTAGCTACCCATCACCACTTGCATCAGCCTAATTCAACTTTTTTGCCCTTGCATTAATTTCGTCCTTGTGACCTTTCCCCTTACAACACAGACCCCTATGTGACTGAGCAGATGTTTTTGTCAAAAGTGTGCCAGCAATTGTCTGGAAGGGCCTGCCGTGTACTTTTCTTATCTTCCCTGTCTGCGTCTTGATTGTCTCTGGCTTTTCAACTCACCCAATCACTAATACATGGCATGGTTGCTTTTCACCTCCATTTCCCATCCACCAGCATCCCATGGAGGAGGGCATGGTGCAAAGCACGTTGGCTGTTTCTGAATTGGTAGTGTGGCTGCAATCCCCGTCCCCACACTTGTATTTGTGTAATGTATAGTGGAAGATGACATCGTCCTTAGCTTTTTGTTGTCTTTGTTTTAGGTGCAGGTGTGTTGTAGCGGTCAACTCACTTGTAGGAAAGCAGACAGCTGGTCCTTAGCATTTCACGTGAGTGTTTGCAAAATAGTACTGTTTCTCTTGTAGCGTGTAGAGAGTACATCATATTGCAGAGGGCTACTACTGTTTGTGAGCAAAGTCTGGACCTTTTGGAATACTTGTGTGGTGCAGGTTTGTGGCACTGAATATCACTTGCTCTGCTATTTTCCATACTTTGAGAAGCACACATACTTATTGTTTCAGTCTTCAGTTGGTTTTTGGGCAGTGAAGGGTTTCATAGGGACAGTACTCATGGCTTCTTTTTGATCAATGTCTGGTACAGAGGCTTTAGCTGCAGTGACGGAGCCTGGCTTAGAGCAAGGCACAAAGGTGGATATGCAATCTGAAACAGAACGTGCTTCTAAGGGTCAGGGGGGGGGGAAGTGAGTTGTCGATTGTTGAAAGTTCCTCCTGCTGCTCATCATCTGATGACGAAGAGGAAGAAAGAGTGCATCCACCTTTTCGCACACTTCCCACAAGCAGGGCACCTGTAAGGGGGAGGGGACGTGCAGGACATCCACGCAATGTGCCCATTCCTGACATGGCTGAAGAGTCGCATTGGGTGCCTCCAGCAATGGCTCAGCCTGTTATACCAGTGAAAGGGGGCACATCAGGGTGCACAGTGAATACAGATGGGTTTCAGCCTATTGATTTTTTCAACCTTTTTGTTGATTATGGGTTCATTGCAGATGTGGTTCAGCAAACCAATTTATACGCTGCACAGTTCTTGAGATCAAGGGGTCCCACTCTGAAACCCCAGTCCAGAACACAAGCATGGGTTCCCACAACCAATGTTTAAATGAGAACATTTTGGGGTCTCATTTTGCTCAGGGGAATATTGCAGAATGCGTCTGTCTCAATGTACTGGTCTACTTTAGCTCCAATTTATAGCCCGTTTTTTTCAGCTACATTGAGTAGAAATCGCTTTCAAGCAGTGCGCCGTATGTTGCATTTCAATGACAACTCGGCAGCATTACCCAGAACTGACCCAAACTTTGATGGGCTCTTCAAACTCCAGCCATTTCTGGAGCACTTCACTCAGATTTGCAGAGGTGTATGTTCCTAGCCAGAACATGTCCATCAATGAATCATTGGTGTTGTACAAAGGCCGGCTACTGTTCAGGCCATACATTTCTAGCAAGAGAGCACGATATGGGATCAAAATGTATATGTTGTGTGAAAGTACCACTGGGTATGTCTCCAACATGAGAGTCTGCACTGGTAAAGACTCTTCCCTAAACCCTACGGGCTGCCCAGCCCATTCAGGGACACGTGAGAAGATAGTTTGGGATCTTCTCACACCATGGCTCCACAAGGGTCACCATTTGCATGTGGACAATTTCTACACAGGAATTCCACTGTTCAAGGAATTGTTCAATGTGGGCACACTGGCATGCGGTACAATCCACAGTAACCACAAAGGCTTCCCCAGATAACTTGTGTGTAAGAAGTTGGCCAAGGGAGAATTTATGGCATTGCAGCAGGATGAACTGTTGGCAGTGAAATTCAGTGACAAAAGGGATGTGTGCATGCTTAGTACTATTCATGATGCAAGTTCTTCAGCAGTCACTCTGTGCAGGCAGACTCGGCAACTGTGAAGCCTAACTGCATACTGGACTACAAGTACATGGGTGGAGTAGATAAAAACGACCAAGTGCTTGAGTCATACCATGCTGAACGCAAGTCTCGCTTCTGGTACAAAAAGTTAGCGACACGCATTGTGCATATGGCAACGTACAATGCTTATGTGGTTTACCGTGCATCTACTCCACAAAACAACCTCTCCTTTATGAACTTTGAAACAGCAAATGTTCAATCTCTGACTATGGTCCATGTACAAATTCCCTCCTTTCCAGAGGTAGAAGATGTGGCCAGATTGCAAAAGGCAGATGTAGGGTGAATCCACTCTTGCTGTCGTCACACCCTCAGCCATACTCCTCAGTGATTGCTGCAGCCTTGCTCTACTCCAAGCCACAATCTTCTTCGCTACCTTATCCTCTGCACTCCTGGCTAAGGAGGAGAAGATCCTGGAAGCGTACTGGAAGAAGAATTATTCACTGTACGAACTATAGCCCCTTAGTTATAACTGCGGCTAGTCCATGTACACGGGACGTAATCCGATCACGTGACAGGACATTGGCACTACATTTCCCAAGTAACCACAGGCTACCTCTGAAGCATATGCACATACGCGGCCGAAGCGGCATCATTTAGGTAAGCAGCCTGGACTTCAGTGACATAACCTTGCCGGAATTGAAGTCTGTTAACCCATTTGAAGCACATTCTTTTAGCAAATAACCGCAATTGAACTACATACACGTGACGCGACCTTGCGATCACGTGACAGAGCATCGATGATCACGTGCCCATGACTCAGAAGATAAAAATAATCAAACAAGATGGCGCAGTACCGGACGCGATCATAGGCGGACAGAATAGCACATGGAGGTAAGTGACAGTAACAAGTTATTGACTCTGCCAATGCATGATTGGGGCTTCCTGCACCTGGGGACACGTTAGATATAACGAATGCTGCAAGATTAGAAACTTGCAAGAGTCCCAACTTCATGGGGGACTTTTAATACCGCCTGAAAACGGATATTTAGTTCCAAGTAAGAAAAAGATGAAAATAGGATACTCCCTATGAGGAGATACACTTTAAAATAGCAACAACGCCATAGACAAAAAAAGAGAACTAGTTAGCTAGAGGTGGTCACTGAAGAAAACCTAAACAAGTGCGATTAGATGTGGAAACTTAAGAAGTCGAATATATACATGTCCACTTTCATTTTTTAACTACAGGGTATATAAGTGAGACGAGACAACAGATCCTCCCCACATGAGACTCAACTGCTAAGACTTCTAGATGCAGTAAAAACCACTCGAGACATACAGCGCACTACAGACTCTGGGACTCTGCCACATAGGTATGGAGAACTTTATCTCTAACAGGTAGAATCACCAGCAATGCAAATTCATTTTTAATAGATTTGAATAGTACTCGAGACTGATGCTAGCCCCACTGTCTCTCTTGTCTTTGTCCATATAGGATCAGGAATTGTTTTACCCTATCCAGTTTTGGACCCTAGAAGACACCCTCCAATTCTTCACAGTGCTGAAAATATTGTTGAGAATACAAGAATAGAAAAAAAAGTATTCGTCCTGAAGAAAGCGGCCCCTTGAGAATCCCGCTGAAACCGGTTGACTAATTGGTCTGGTGGATAACCCAGACTTCAATTCCCTTATAAATAAAATAGAGGGCTTGCTAAAAGAAATTGAAATAGTTATCCACACGTACTTCCTCACTTATCCTTGTTTGGTGGAAAAATAGTTTTTTTTAAATCATTTCTATTGACAATCGGCCATAGTATCAGTTGTTTTGTTTTGTTTTTATGATAAGAGACACACCATGGGGGCGATAAATTAAACATAAAGAAATTGACCCCCATTCTGTGCGCACGTATTAGACACTAGGAAAGTGTTTTAGAGAGACTAGGGATAAGATCTCGACACCATTTGTAGTCGGCCCAGCAGCACCAACTAGGGCTTGGACTCACTGGGCACGAGATTATTCACAGATAGGGTCATTTAATTGTTTGGCTAGGGACTTAGCCATAGGAATAACTTTATAATTACTTAGCCTTCTGTTTTCTGAATCTTACAACAGATTGCAAGAGCGACACTTTTATATTATCACCCACAGACACGAAGATACAACCTTACAGAAAATGTAAGGTGTGTACAAAACAAGGAAAAAGGGAAGGATACTCGGGTGTACTGTCCCCAATGCCCTTCCCAGCCAGCCCTCTGCTTTGAGCCTGGTTTCCTTTTGTATCAAACAAAGGGAAAATATCCAGAGATCAATTGATTTCTGAAAATGCCCATCATTCCTTGAAAGGGACCCTTAGCCTCTGAATTTGTGCATGTCTTATAAAGGAATGGCACTCCTGCTCCCTGCACTGGAGGTGTACCCTCAAAGAAAATGCAACAGGATGTCAACTCACTTCACTTGATTTAGCATGCCTTCACGAGCATTGCTAGTCCAGCTTCCTCCACTTGAGGCCTGCCTTGGAAAGGCACCACAGCCGTAGCTTTCCCTTGAGGCCTGCCTACGAAATAAACGTCAGTCTAGATCCCTCAGCTCAATGCGTGACTTGCAAAGGAACGCAAATCAGGCTCCTTCCATTTGAGGCATGCCTGCGAAAGAAATAATTACAATCCCTCCACTCGAGGCGTGCATTGCACAAGAAAGGAACTCCATTGTGGGGCATTCCCCTTTGGCATGCTTTGGCAAGCAGTGCTAGTCCTGCTGCCTCCAGCATGAAGATGAGCAAGCTTTCCTAGTGAATCAACATCCCATCACTCTGGCGTTTTACATCCTCCCCAAAATTCATAAAAACCTTACTGTGCCTCCAGGAAGACCAATAGTAGCAGCTAGTAATTCGATTTTAAAACCTCTCTCAGTTTATGCAGATTGGATTCTCAGACCTTTTGTATCAAAAATGAAGACATATATAAAAAGACACTATTAGCATGATTAACATTAGAATGCTAGAGACAAATAAGGAAGACATCTTTGTAACTTGGATGTAGTTTCCCTCTAAACAAGCATTCCCCAACAACATTGTATAGAGGTGATAAATGGGTATTTGAATAAAAGAACAACCACGCTGACCAAAGTTCCAACTGCATTCATTTTAGAGTGCATTAGTTTGGCACCAACGGAAAATGTCTTTCTATATGACATGTTTTTTAACCAACTGCAGGGAACCAGTATGGGTGCGACTTTTGCCCCAGATCTGGCCAACTTGTACATGGATCACTGTGAAAATGACTATCATACAGACAATCCATTCTGTCACAACATCAAAGCATGGTATCGATATAGATAATGTTTGCATGGTCTGGAGAGGTTCTATTGATCAACTGTCCTCGTTTCACTGCTGGCTGAATGCTTAGAATCCATCGATTCAATACACTTTTGAAAAGAACAAGCAGAAAGTGTCATTCCTAGAAATAAGAAAAAACAATCTAGGAGCCTTAGAAACAGTCTTATATCGAAAACCAACCGATAAAAATATGCTCCTTGACTATACAAGTTTTCATCCTCAAGGTCTGAAAGAAGGACTTCCATTTGGACAGTTTCTGCGTATTCGCAGGAACTGCACACAGATACAGGATTATAAAAAACACAAGGGAAAATTCTTAAAACCAGGCTTAAGGACCGCAGGTACCCTAAACAGACTGTACAACGTGCATACATGAGAGCAAAACATATAAACCAGAAAAACTGTCTGAATCCTCTGAAAAAGGACTTTGGAAACAATAACCAGTGTTAGCACATTCAGTCCATTAAGCAATTCCCTACGCAAAGTTATACTAAAAAAACTGGTATATGATTAAAACCGAGGACTTAAATCCCAAGACAATAGAACCTAAAAGACACTCTGGTGCATACCTATCCTGTACACAACACCGTAAGAGCCATTCAAGCTACACTGTGGGGTCTTCCACCAGTAGTGGGCCATCATAGACGCGGGAGGTGTTCAGTTTGTCCTAAAACCAAAGATATGAAAACCATTACTTTAAGAAATAGGGTTATACAATTAACATCCTTTACCAACTGCACAACAGAATGGGCAGTGTATGCCATCACCTGTTCCTGACAGTTAGTGTACAGAGGCAAGATAAAAAGACAAATAAAACAGAGGATATGTGAACACAAAATGTTAGAAATAAAGAGGATAATAAACCACTTGTAGCGCACTATACACAAAAACATAAACCCGCAGACATTATATGGTGTGTATTACAAGTTATTAGATCCTCACCTAGAGGTGGAAATAAGGACCTCACACTACAACGATGCAAACAGAAATGGATATATGACAGGAACTGTGAAACACGACTTGAATATTGTGGAATGTGTTCCTTTAATCTTGCACCGGAGTGGAAGGATTAACTACCAGTAAGCTTTACAAAGGACCCTTCCCTGCAGTTCACCTGTAATCCTTCACCTGATAAAGTATACAAATATAATAAAATAGCCCATATTAGCAAGCAAGTACTTAGGACTTAATATCAACCTGGGAGGCAGACAATGTATAAATAAAAGAGAGCACTTAAGATGTCTCCAACATTTAGCATTATTTGGGAGCTGTAGCCCTCCATGATCTTTTGAGGGTTCAGTGAGCTAATGAAATACGATGCGACAGTTGCAGGAAAAAAAATAACATGCATTAAAAACACGAGATTTCCATTCAATTGCACATCACAAAGTTCCCGTTTTCTAGTCGATATACAGCAACTATTGATGCGACAAGGCAGCGACCTCTAGGAAGACGCAGCATGTAATTTAGAATCGTGTGATTAAAGACAGTCCACACAAGGAGAGAGCCGATGAACACACCAGAAGCTTGATACAGTGTTTGCAATATAATTGCAGAATATGGAGTGCTAGCAGCACCCAGGTAAGTAAGCAGTCTCATAAAAAACAACTTAAAAAAAAAACAAAAAACGCCTTAGACAAAAAGGTGAGGCAAAGGTGCCTTGTAACTTTCGAAATTAATAAGCCGCGCCCATATGAAAAGAGGCATGTTTATCCCCAAAAGTGCTGAGTGCTCAGCAATAGACAACAGCACCATAGAGGTCCTGATGCGCCTTGGAGCCTCGCCTGGAACATATAAAAGAGCCTAACATGGAAAGCAAGGCTGTATCAAATATATACACAGTCGGTTAGCATGAATATGCGCCAGATCCGATACTATAAGTATTGATGCAGTGCATTAAACAAGTGAGATAAGAGACTATAACCTATAAGTCTCTTGTTACAGGCTGACTAAGACTGACACATTATTTGGATTCCCATTGGAACTAATTGTAGCCCTGGAAGAGGCAGCAAGATTAAAGCAACTGTAATGCCTACTACAATCAACACACAACTAAGGTAATTGATCTTTGGAATTACTTTTCTAAATCATGCAAACTAAAGAATTACTCTTTAAACAATCATGAGACAGATCACTAGTTGGATTCTAAGCAGCTAATATTGAAACTGAGAGGATTTTGAAGTTTCGTTTTGCCAAGTATCTCAATGTCCCTAAATTAGCATTGTGAATTCAAGGTCAGTAATCGTGGTATGATTATTGCAAACAATACCTTAGACATCTCGAAGATACTAGTTGGTCCATTTTTTAATTATTTTTCCACTTTGAGTAAAACTGTTTTTATTTTTACTTTTAGATGTCTAATATCTATCTATGAGGGGAAGAATAGAATTACTGGAAAAAAATATGAGTCCTTAAAATGGCCCCGTCACTTAAGAGACCGACAGCACATGAGATGGTGCAGTACATGTCTCAGCGGCCAAAACATTTCGACTTAGAAAAAGGAAAACACTAACAGGGTAATTCATAGAATCCAGCGCACAAGTAGCGCACGCGGCTGGCGCACAGCGTGCGCCTGCGATAGTCTGCGCCAGGCACGTGCGCTAAAACTGATTTCCGCGCACAGCGTATTCATGGATTTCATGCTCCCAAACCAGCCGTGGCGCAGAGAATCGCAGCGAGCCTGCAGCAGCGCCAGTAACGCCCCCAAGAACGCCCTTGCGCAAGGAAAAGCCATCAAAATCGCTAAATCATCGCTAAGGGCTGCGCTAACCCTGGACCACTTCACAGGGCAGGCAAACAAGGAAAGCAAAGCGGGCAATCTTCAAATCAGGAGTACGCGGGAAGTTCTACACGCGACTAGGCAGGGTACGTGTATTACAGGGGTACGCGTGAAGTACAACACGCGATTGCCCAGGGAACGTGTATTACAGGGGTACGCGTGAAGTAGAACACGCGATAGGCCAGGGAACGTGAATTACAGGGGTACGCGGGAATTATCACACGCGAACAGCCAGGGAACGTGTATTACAGGGGTACGCGTGAAGTAGAACACGCGATAGGCCAGGGAACGTGTATTACAGGGGTACGCGTGAAGTAGAACACGCGATAGGCCAGGGAACGTGTATTACAGGGGTACGCGGGAATTATCACACGCGAACAGCCAGGGTGCGTGTATTACAGGGGTAGCGGGAAGTTCAACACGCGATTGGCCAGGGTACGTGTATTACAGGGGTGTGTGGGAATTATCACTCGCGAATAGGCTGGGTGGGCCCTCACAGGTGTACCCTGTACACCCTCCACGGCCCCTGCAGGCAGCCCACAAAACAGGGGACTACCCTGCACACCTGATCATGTCCCCCTGCACCCCCATCCACCAGGGGCACCCTCCACCAGGCCCCCCACCCATGTCTCCCACCACCCCCACCCCCCAGCAGTGCAGGGGCACCTGCCAGCAGGCCCCCACCGTCTCCCACCACCCCCACCCCCCATCCACCAGGGGCACCCTCCACCAGGCCCCCACCCATGTCTCCCACCACCCCCACCCCCCAGCAGTGCAGGGGCACCTGCCAGCAGGCCCCCACCCATGTCTCCCACCACCCCCACCCCCCATCCACCAGGGGCACCCTCCACCAGGCCCCCACCCATGTCTCCCACCACCCCCAACCCCCAGCAGTGCAGGGGCACCTGCCAGCAGGCCCCCACCCATGTCTCCCACCACCCCCACCCACCAGCACTGTGGGGCACGTGGCCAGCAGGCAGTCAGGCAGCAGCAGATGGCAGGTGGGAGCGTGCTCAGGGCTCTGGGGGACTGTAATTTGGCCTCCTGGCCAGGAGCGTGGTCTTTCGTGTTTGAACGCGTGGACAGCCTGATAGGGAGTGATTTTGCACGTGAAAATCCCACACTCAGCGAATCGCGCGAAAACCCGTCACCAGCATATGTGCGTCTATAGTTACCTGCACGTGCAGTGTCAAAGCGTGTGATTGGTGAAAATGGATCTACACGCAGGAGTGACAAAGCGTGTGATTGGTGAAAATGGATCTACACGCAGGAGTGACAAAGCGTGTGATTGGTGAAAAGTGAGCTACACGCAGGAGTGTCAAAGCGTGTGATTGGTGAAAAAGGATCCACACGCAGAAGTGACAAAGCGTGTGATTGGTGAACATGGGCCAAGCACGTACACGCCGTAAGTGACGCTGTACGTGTGGGCCTGTATATAAGGTAGTGTAGAACACCATTTCCTTGTACGTGCTTTTCGTGGAGAGCGAGTGGGTGAATTCTGTACTTCTTGTCGTTTCACACGCGATTTACTTGACGGCGTTTCCAGTTCGTACTCCCTGTTACCTCTGACAGCTTTTTCTCTTTTTCCTCTTGTACTGGTTTACCTGGGCCTGTTCCCTCAAACAGTGTCCCCTTCTACTGTTGTCCTGTCTCCTCAGACAGCGTACACATCTTCTTTTGGCGGGGGTGTTGCCAACCAAACGCGCTCATTTTTCACGCTCTTTTACCTGGCAGACGGTGAGTCACGCACGTATCTAACTTCTGTGCTTGCCCCGTGTGTAGCCTACCCCTTCAGAGGTCATTCTAGGCTGCGTGTGACACGCATACGTTCATTTTTGTGTTACTGGATGCCACAGCGTAGTGCAGGGTTTTCCATCAGCACACGTGGTCTAGGAGGGGTATTGTGCACGTTCCTTAACTTTTTTGGGGTGCCTGTGCGTTGCGTGACCCGTCATCTTTCCCCAGGGGTGTCATATAGCCTTGCCACTGCACTAGGGTACGAATACCATCTGGTACCCAACCCCTTTGACACCCAATTGCCCAGGACAATTGTGCACACCGACTCCCATACGCACAATAACATCAGTGCCATGGTTGGGAGGCGTGCAAGCCGTAAGGGTGGCAAAGGTGGCCGAGCCACACGTGGTGGCCGTGGAGGATCCACTAGGGGACGTGGTTGTGACTTGCAGGGTGCCCCTGTCCCCCCCAGTCTGGAGGACCAGTCAGGGACACCCATGCCCCCCCCCCCCAGTTGAGGGTCATGTGGCTGATACCAACCCTGATCAGCCCTTGTCGGACCAGCCCATTGTGGCACCAGACCTGTCCGAGGGTGATCCCATCGCTGACATCCAGGTCAGCAGGTCCACTGCACGTGCACCGGTGCACATTGGTGTCATCAGGGCACGCGCATCTATGCCAGATAGGTCATCTGCTGGCCCCCGTAGCCAGGGTGTGGCTCCATCCACCCCACCTCTCATACACCCTGCCAAGACTGTGTCGGTCCTAGTTCATGCACCTCAGATCAGGCCTGACCCCATCCCTCTACCCCCAATGCCTGCACCTACTCCCATGCTGAGTGTGCAATCCCACACACCCAGTACTGAGTCCACCACGGCTCCTGCCCCTAGTGTCCACAGCGGCGTAGGACACTCTGGATCCCCACACCCTTCCAAGCGCAAGAGGAAGAGTGCACGTCCGGCACAGGCTGATGCCCCAGGCACGGCTGCACAGTCCGGCCCATCAAGGAAGCCAAGCTTCACAGACGCCGAACTGAATGCACTTGTTCAGTATGTGTCAGATCATGATAGGGAAATGGTCATCGTTGCAGGGTCCAAGACCACACATGCCAGACGCCAGGCACACTGGCAGACCATTGCTGACAGAATAAGTGCCCTTGGAGTAGTGAGGCGCACAGCTAGTGATTGCCAGAAGCGCAGGGCAAAGGATAAGCTGGCCTCAAGTCATGCCGCAACCTTGGTGACTGGAGGTGGGTCCCCAGCACAGGAAATAGAACTCACACCACACGAGTCCGTAGCTGGATCCTACGTCACCGAGGGACAACTCCAAGGTGTGGGAGATCTCCCTGATTACGAGGCATCATCCGGTGAGTGCACATGCATGTGTGTATTATCCATGTGCATGGTGTGTGTGTGAAGCATTCATGTTGGGTGCCTGTCAAGGGGGTGTGTGGCAGAGTTGATAGTGGCACCCATGTGCCTCATCCAGTATGTTCAGTGCAACACCATCTGCCCACAGCACTATCCCTACTGGCAACAGTGCACATATGGCCCTACACCATGGAAGTTGCCCTTGAATTGTCATTTTGTCACTACATTGTTGCTCATACTCCCCTGTCTATTCATCTGATGTCTTACATACCATTCCTATACTTTCCCCCAGCCATTCAAGTTTCATCTTCACATGCCTGACATGCAATGATACCACATGCTAATGCGTCCTCTGTATATAAATGCCAACCAACATGCTGTCATTCCGTGGATGTTGCCTTGACATCCACCTCCTACCTGTGTGCTTTGGTACCGTCTGGTTTCGAGCCCCATTCCCTCACACTCCATGCTGCTCTTCATGGTCTATCTTCCCTGACTTCTACAGTTCAGACCATCGTGCCCTACTCACGACACCTGCTTGCTAACAGTCAAATGAAGGCACCCTGCCCTCCAATGCGACCCACCCTATTGCTGACAAGTGCATCTGAGCCTACTCAAAGCTAACTCTCACTGACATCTGCTCATACATGCCTTTGCCTGTCCCATAGACCCTTCACATGGTCCCTGTCCTCTCTCCTTGCTCCTCTTCCACCATCAATGGTGGGACCCGTTGGGGTGTACTCCTGGCCTCCTTCCAATCCTCAGAGGCCACAATAGATGTGTATGGTAATGGGAGCATCTCAGTCCAAGGCCCTTAGGCCAACCTCATTCTCCTTGAGAAATGCTACCCACATCTCATCAACTTCCTTTCCTCTCCTGCTGTCCCCCCTCCTCTCTCCTCATCAATCCTGCACTGCCTCCCTGCACCCTCCCATGATCCTTCTCCGCCTCCCACTCCAACTCCTACACATGCTGCACCTCTGATCTCTAGCACTCCCCGTAAGTCCTACAAGGCTGTCAACCTCCTCCACAATTACACTCCTTTCACTGCGGCTGCATCAGGCATTCCTCCGATATCTGTCACTTACATGAGGTTATGCACCTTGACATCCTTGGTCTCATGGAAACATGTCTGACGGCCAGCTCTGTCTGCATCCTTCACACACTCCTACCTGATGTTCAGGAGATCCTCTCCTTGGCCCGCCACTACTGTGCAGGGGGGGGTGTGCCCTTGGCTTCCCTGAGGGTATTCCTGCCACTGTCACTCCTACTTAGACCTACTCCACTCTGGAATGGCTTGTGTGACGTCTCTCTCTACCACACCTTGACATTCACAAACTGTGCGTACTGTGTCTGGGAAAACTGGTCAAATGTACTACTTCCTTTCTGAGTGTCCTCACCTCTCCTCCTCACTCATGTCCCCAGACACAGAAATCCTCTTCCTTGGTGCTGTACGCATCCACCTGCATGCTTCATGACCCCCCCCACGTGACCTTTCTGTGACCTCAGCAACTCCCTCTCACCCTCTAGACTCCCGTCTGTCCCTACTCATTCTGCAGGGCACACTCTTGATGCTCTGATCTCATCTGACTTTCCCCTCTCCGTCCATCTCTGCACTCCTCTCTCCTGGAGTGATCACATTCTCCTCTCCTCCCAGCTCACCCTCACCACCCCACAGGCAAAGCCACCCTCACCACTGTCACACACCTTCTTGGTATTCCAACCCATGAAGTGTGTGTCAGTCGAGGCTTATGCTGCCAAAATCTCCCCCCATCCAGCTCCCCCTTAGGCTCACTCCCATCCTGACAGGGCCCACTCCATGCTCCACTCTATGTCAGGTACACTGGATGTCTTTGCCACGGTCATGACCACCTGTCTGAAGCCCCATGCCAATGCAGAGTCCTGGCATGACTCGGATCTTGTGAACCCAAACCACAGGTGCCGGGTGGCAGAGAGGGAATGTCCTGCATCATGCTCATCCTCTGGCAAACTGGCCTGCCACATGCTCCAAAGGCAATAGCGCCTCACCCTTTTCACCAAGATGAGATCCCCAATCCAAGGGCACATATCTGCGGCATGTGACAACTCTGCAGGACACATAGAAATCTGCAAGGACCTTGCCGAGCCAGATGCAGTGTGTACCTCCCCTGTCCCCTCCGAGCCCACAGCACTGCATGATTGTCTCTGTACCCCTATAGGCCACCCCCCCAGCACTTGTCTGCGCCTAACACCATCTGCCCTTGACGTTAAGTCCTACTTACCTTGTACAGCACTTCCAGCCGCCACTTCCCCTTGCACTTCATTGTGCCACCCACCCCTGCACTTGCGTGACATGAATGACACCAGCACAAGTAGGATTGTTGACTGGCATCCCCTTCTGCCCCACCACCCCTCAGTGCTCCGCTGTACCTTCATACATTTCTGGACCGGTGCTTCACGAATGCTATACGATTCCTTTACAGGTGATGGGGAGGTGGTATCTCATTGTTTACTGCATTTTGTTGATGTAGACAAGGCACTGTGCATCGTGGCCAATTGGGACTAGCAGATCCATGTACAACATGTTAACTTATTGATGTGATGATGCAATGTCAGGACCAGAGTGGTTGAAATCCAAAAAAGTTGCCCTCCTCTCCCTCTTCACTTGGTGGCTATGTCACATGCCATGTGTGTGATGGCATGTGCCTTTGACATGGCAATCACCGGCCAATGTGTGATGGCAGTGCTAGGCAGCATGGTGAGCAGGCGTTGCTCTCCAATCTGTACATTGTATGCCCTGAGCCTCCCCTACAGACCCAGTGATGTGAATGCATAGGAGGTCTCCCAGTCATGTGGGACATGTGTCGTAGAACTACTGCCTCTGTTGTTCATCAGCCCTTGTTGTATGCCATGGTGCTAATGCCTGTTTCCATTTTTCTCTTTCATGTCTTTGCAGGGGACGAAGCACTTGTTGATGCTGGGGATGTGGTGGTTGAGCCGTCCCAGGAGGGCAACCCGGGCCGACCTTCCACAAGTGAGGGACGTGGTGTGTTTGTGGGTGAAAACCCACAAGTGCTGCAGGTCGTGCTGTCGAGGGGTGTCTCTGGGGGTTCCTCCCCCGAGCAGTATTCAGGTGTAGACTCGGAGGATGACACCTATGTGCAGTCGCAGGTGAGTGTTCTTGGGAGAGAATCTCCTCTGTCCGACCCACCTGCAGCCGGGCCATTGCCCTCAATGGGGATGTCAGTGTCGGCAGCTCAGCCTCCGGTGGTTACGGATGCAGGGCCACACCACACAATCTCTGATCCTGTTCCTGGGGCTGCAGATCAGAGAGGGAATGCAGTCCTGCAGCCTGAGGCCTTGCCGGCACAGCAAGGCGCAGTCCGCCTTGCCCCAGGCAGGTGTGGTGCCCGTCAACGTGGTGGCCGTATGCCACCTGGCAATACCGCTTGGGAGCAATCCATCTACGGTATGGCCACCCAACAGGCAGCATCATCCGAGATGATTGCACAGGCCATGGATAGGGTGGCCACTTCCATTGTCCCCCCAGAAAGGCTGATGGAGCGACTGGAGCAGGCTACAGAGTCCATCTGCCAGGCACACAGGGAGGACATGTTGGCGTCCAACATGGACAGGCGGGCAGCACTGGCGACTCTGCGGGAATCACTTTCCATGGAGTCCCAGCGCCACAGGGAAGGCCTGAGGGAAGAATTCCATCACCTCAGGTCGACCCTGTTAGAGCTTGAGGCTTCATCCCATAGAAGGACAGAGGAGCAGCTGGAGCGTCTGACACGGACGCTCTCGGCCGAGATGCAGGCAACTCGTGCGGAGGTCAGGTCATCCCGGAAGTTACTGCATGGGGACCTCCGCATGATTATAACCCAGAACCAGAACTACCAGACCCGCCTGCTTGCAGCCATGGAGGAGCAAACTCGTGCTTTGCGTGGGCTGCCTCCCATTGTCACACCATCTTCTGAGGCAGCTCCCCCACCTCCTGAGTCAGCTGCAGGGTCTGGCCAGAGCGATAGCGACTCATCTCCCACAACAGAGTAGCCGTGTGGGCCACGAGCCTATGGGGTGTTTTATTTTCCCATGATCCACACAGGTGGATTGTGGCGTGCATCCTGTCCTCGGACCTCATAGGTGGCCCCCCCCCCCCCGCCGGCCCTTTCATGGCCATTTTTTCTCTTTTTTTTTTTCTTTTTCAAGAGTGTTGCCTTGTGTGGGTACCTGGGCATACACTGTATTGTGGCTGGGCACATGCAGGCTTGTCCTGAGTTTGGTTTCGATGCTTGGGTACCAGACATCCACACCCCTCCTGCTTCCGTTTCCATGGGCTTGCAAAGGGTGTGCCCAAGTGACAGCAAATTACACGGTGACATTGGACTCCCATGAGCTGTTGGCCAGTCCATAGTCAATACTGTGTAGACATTCATAGTGTACATTGTTGTTGCACCTAACTATGCATGATGGTTTGATATGTGCCTCTACTTACATATGTTGCTCATGTTTTGCAGGTATTTCACACAGTTCTTCACACGGGCATACTCTCTGGAGTCAGACTACATGTCGGTAGATGTGCACTGACACTTTTGCGTGGCGCCATCACTGTACATCTGGACGGTGAGGACATACCAGCAGAATCAGGTATTGAGACTACCATTGATTACATGCATTGTGTCTTGTTTGGGTGGGCTTCAGGGTGGGTTGGTGTGTAATTTGATTGAAATTACTCTTACACAGGTGTGTAGTAGTGGCTCCAGCGTGGTTAGCTGTTCAAGTGCGGCTATGTACCATTTGGGGCACTGCTATTTGTGACACCGGTGTCATGTTGTGATGGCCAGTTTGTTTGCTCTCACATACCATGACATGGTGTCCTCAGTGGCGGGACTGTGAAGGGAATGGGTGACATGGCAATGTTGTCATGTAGTGAATCGCCTGTGGCAATGCATATTTGATTGATGGAGTTGTGTCTTTTCGTTGTGATGCATTGCTGGTGTATGTGTAGGTAGGGGTGCACACATAGTGACACTTCCATGTTAACAATCTCAGGCTGATGTGTATCTGACAGTTTATTGTCAAGTAATTTTGTGACATTGTCAGGTAGTGTCATCATTGATTGTCAGATGGTATGTGCCAGAGCAGTGTGCACTAGCCAGCACTGTGATTCCTAGGTGAAGTTGGCCACCAGTTGCGTACGGGCTGCCTCCCCCCGTGCCCTTTCCCCTCCCATGCGCAGCGGGCGTGCATGTGGTTGTGGATGTGGGGGCACCACCATGTCCACGGGCAGGCCCCGGCGTGTTGCAACGTTGTGCAGGACACATGCTGCCACTATGATCCTGCACACTATTCGGGGAGCATATAACAGCTGCCCGCCAGAACGGTCAAGGGAGCGAAAGCGTGACTTCAGCACTCCGAATGTGCGCTCCACTATGCCCCGTGTTGCAATGTGGGCTGTGTTGTACCTTACCTCGGGTGGCGTGGTGGGGTTCCGGATTGGGGTCATCATGTGGGGGCTGATAGGGTAGGCACTGTCCCCTGCGGAGGTGGTGATGGGTATCATTAGTGGTGTTGTGTCATGACCCAGTATCTGACATGCATGCATGTGCAGTGGCATTCATGCTCACCAAGCAGCCATGTATCTCCATGCTGGCCAGCCTCTAGGTCCCGGCATAGGGTAGACATTCTGTAGATGAAGCTGTCGTGGGTGGACCCGGGATAGTTGGCATATACTGATGTGATTATTCCCTTGGCATTGCATACAACTTGCACGTTGATGGAATGCCAGTGCTTGCGGTTTCTATAGATGTGCTCTGTTGCCCTGGGTGGACGTAGAGCCACATGTGTGCAGTCAATTGCACCAAGCACTTTGGGGAATTGAGCCACACCATAGAATTCCTGGATGCACGTCCGCCTTTCTGCATGAGTCCTGGGGAGATATATGTGCCTGCGGACTGATGGCCGTGCAGTGATGATGTTCAAGACCTGGTGTAGGCAGCGTGACTGCGTGGCCTGTGACACACCACCCACTATGGCACTTGTCCGCTGAAAGGATCCAGTGGCCAAGAAGTGCAGTACATTCAGGACCTTCTGCAGGGGGCTGAGTGCTTGGGAGCACAGGGTGGGTGATGTGAGGTCATCCTCCCACTCACTGACCAGGTCCAGTATGATGTGTGCTGGAAACCTGTACCTCCCATACACCTGGTCATCAGGCATCCCGAATAGGCTGGTTCTGGGTGTGAATATTCTGGCCCTGACTCTCCTCCTCCTCCTCCTCCTCCTTTGGTAGCCCACTGCCACTGCTGCTAGGAACGGTAGGTTCATCCTGGCATCTGGCTTGTTTATTGAAAAGTGCGCAAATTAATGCTTTGCGCGTGTTCTAGGCGAGCGTGTGACCCTCGCACCCCTGGAATCTAGTTCCCACTCCAATAGCGTGTGGAAATTCCCACGCAGCAGGCATACAGGTGCGCTGACGTACTTGCGTGTGTAAGTGCCCGCGCACCCCTGAAATACACGTACATAGGCCAATGGCGTGTACGCGCACTTTTGGCCAATTACACGCGATGACACTCTGACGTGCAGTATTTCCACGTGTGCTCCGTCATCACGTGCTGAGTGGGGAACGCCCGTGCGGATCACGTCAGACGCGCTTACGCGCTGAGGGACTCTGGTCCAATAGAATCGCGTATGCGTGCTGACGCACTTACGCGCTAAGGGCCTTTCCTCGGATTTCACGCTGACGTGCAGGAATTTCACGTGCCAAATCACTCCGTATCAAGCTGGCCACCCGAAAACACACAGAACACCACGCTCCTGCCCAGAAGGCCGAGTTACTGCCCCCCCAGTGCCCTGAGCAGCCTCCCACGTGCTATCTGCTGCTGCCTGCCTGCCTGCTGCCACCGTGCCCTGCCATTTGGTGCCTGCACATCAGCCATCTGCAGGGGTCCAGTTGCTGTGTCCACCCCTGCTGGAACTGAAGACTCCCAACTGGGATTACATCGCTCCACAGCCCAGCCCCAGGACCCAGTTGCCCACCCACACCTGCCTCTGGGGTTGCCATGTCGGGCACTTCCACATCTGGCACCAGTGGCAACCCCAGGCCAGAGGGGCAGAGGGGCACCAGCTTCACTGCCACCGAAGTTGGTGTCCTGGTGGAGCATGTCCTGGGGCAGTATGATGCCCTCTTTGGATCGTCCTGCGCCAGCAAGGAAGGACGGGAGAGGATCTGGGCCGACTGTGTGGTTGCCATCAACGCGGAGGGGGTGGCAACCCGCAACGTCCAGAAGATCAAGAAGCGCTGGGAGGACTTGAGGTCCAGGACCCTTGTGAAGGCCCGGCGCCTCGTGGAGGGGGGCCGGGGCCGCATGAGTTCCATCCAGAAGAGGGTCCTGGAACGCGTACGCCCAGCGCTCCACGCCCAGCGCTCCACGCCCAGGTCCTTGAGAGGGAGGCCCGTCTGGAGTTGAGCGGTAAGTGTGCAAGCATTACTGTGTGAGACAGGGCATGTTGCGGTGTGCTGGTTCTATGATACTTGCCTGTATGTGTGCCATGGGCCATGTATGCATGTATGTGTGCAGGGACATCATGGTAATGCATGTGCGACCAGTGATGTGTGACCCACATGGTTGTTGCATGTGTTGAAATGCGGCATGGGGAGCCCTATGCAGATTTAGGACATGAGAGCATGCCAGTCTCTGTACCTGGACATGGATGGGGGTGAAGGATGGGTGCTGATGCCAGGTACATATATGGTAGCCATGTCTGTGTGCCTGACCTGCGTGTCTGTGACTTGTGCATGCCATGGATGCATGACACATGTGTGTGACAATGCACAGATTCAGTGACGCACCCAACTTACCCTTGTTTCGCCTGTGTTCGGTGTGTTTGGGGCCAGATGGATGTGACTGAGGTGAAGTGTGTGCATGTGATATGCATGAGCCATGATGCATGTGAGTTACATATCATTGAATGTTTCAAGAGTCAATTGGACATGCATGGAAATGTGCATGGCATGCACCATGCCTGTTACTGTGTGTGTTTTGCCTGGACTGACCCATGTGTTGTGGAGGGACATGATGGAAGTGTACTTTGACAGTGGTGCTCATCTGCTATTGCTTCCTGTCTAGGGGACCATTGTACAGTAGCCTGATGCTTGTGTCCTTTGTCTCCCTCTACGCAGCGGCTAGTGAAGAAGAGGGCGGAGACGGCGCTGTGGAGCAAGGCGGCGGGGATGCCCCCACGGCTGCAGCGGAAGGGGTGGGTGAGCCCCCACAGGGGCCTGCTACGGCGGGAGACGGTGAGGAGCCATCCAGGTTGGTGGTTTGCACAGAGGAGGAGGAGGAGGCCGACACTGGTGCACACATGGGGCCTGGTGGGAGCATCCCTGCTGGTGCAAGTGGTGCAGTCCAGGGCCAGGGGCAGGAGGCAGCACAGGTCACCGTGGAGGTGCCTGTGCATGTCGCTGTCCCTGACCCTGTGAGTGCACCACCATGCACCAGCAGGGATGCCCCGTCCCAGGCCCGTCCGCAGGTAGAGGGGATGTCCATGTCAACTGACTCCCCTCCACCTGCGGACGTGGGAACCCCTGGCCGCGTGGAGCAGGTCCTGATTGGGGTCGCGATGCGCACGGCTGTGATTCGTGATGCCGTGCGTGCTTCCCGGGAGGAGCACGCACGTCATCACGAAGTGCACCGTGCCGACGTGGCCCAATTGGGATCGGCCATGTTCGGGGGGTTCCTGCATGTGTTGGCCAATCTGACGGCCCTCTCCTCCTCTGTGCAGGCTATCCACCGGTCGTTCTCCTTGCCGTCTTCCGGCCCAGATGCCACCATGGCCCCCTGTGGACCTGCCCCGACCAATGCAGCCAGCTCGGTGGGGATCCCATCCCTGCCACAGTTGGGAGTCGGAGGTCCAGCAGGGGTGGACAACACAGCAAGTGGACCCCAGCAGATGGAAGATGTGCCGGCATCATCGGGCAGGGCACGTGCACGACGGCGTCGGTGGTTACCATCAGCCTGGATGCCGTCGTGCTGGCAGAGGCAGTGGCGTCGGAGGCAGCAGCGGGCTCGACGTGGGAGGCATCATGGCTCAGGGCCATCAAGATCAGAGGGGCAGGCATCGGCCGGAGGGCAGGGCAACCCTGGCATGGCGGTGTGTTCCGTGTGGGAGGAGTTTGGCCAGCGGATAGGTGCGGAGCGGCAGCGGGCGGAAGAGGAGCGGCTCGCCATGGCCAGGGCGGAGATCTCCATGCGTCGGGCATTGAGGCGGGCTGAGTGCCTCGAGGAGGCTCGCAGGGATTTTGGTGAGCACATGGGGTTGTCCCTGCGAGACCTCGGGGCCAGGACAGAGTCCCGCCTCCAGGACATTGACATGGAGTTCGAGGATGCCCTGGCCAGCATCACCAAGTGAGCCGCAGGACTTGCCCGCTGCCTTTGTATATAGTTTTTTAGTTAGTTAGTGCTAGGTTTCCTTTATTTATTTTTATTATTTTGGACCGCTCGGACAATGGCCACTTTTTTGTACATATTTTTTTTATTAGTTAGTATTAGGTTTCATTTGTGGTGTTGGGCTCATGGACCCTGGAACATTCCTGTATATATTGTTATTTTTTGGGAGATACATTTTTTTATTTTCTTATTGTTTACACCATGACGTAATGGTTTTTCTTTGATTTCCTACTACATGGTTTTGCTTTGGACAAATTCTATTTATTTTTTAATCCTTTGTTTTTTGGTTTATCATTTTTGTTCTCGGACATGGACCTTTTATTTACTTTGCCACATAGTTGTATGTTTTATTAGTTTACTTATTTTTTGTTTTTAATACATTTTTATATTTTCTTACACTTGTGTTATTTTCTCTTTGGTTTCTTACATGTCATGATATGGGTTTTGACATTCACTTGCACCCATTGTGTATGTGTGTGTGACGGACATGTGTTCTTTTGCATACTTGCCTTTGGGGTTGTGTCATGTGATTGCATTCACTATGTGGGTGCATGCAATCCTTGCCTGGGTGTTTGTGCTGGGTATGCTGGCCATTACTGCCATGATTGTGTATCGTCAGGACCTGGGGCCAGGGGGACATGGGTGGGGGCCTGCTGGCAGGTTCCCCACAGTGCTGGGGGTGGTGGGAGACATGGGTGGGGGCCTGGTGGAGGGTGTCCCTGGTGGATGGGGGGTGGGGGTGGTGGGAGACATGGGTGGGGGCATGGTGGAGGGTGCCCCTGGTGGATGGGGGGTGGGGGTGGTGGGAGACATGGGTTGGACATGGGTGGGGGCCTGCTGGCAGGTTCCCCACAGTGCTGGGGGTGGTGGGAGACATGGGTGGGGGCCTGGTGGAGGGTGTCCCTGGTGGATGGGGGGTGGGGGTGGTGGGAGACATGGGTGGGGGCATGGTGGAGGGTGCCCCTGGTGGATGGGGGGTGGGGGTGGTGGGAGACATGGGTTGGACATGGGTGGGGGCCTGCTGGCAGGTTCCCCACAGTGCTGGGGGTGGTGGGAGACATGGGTGGGGGCCTGGTGGATGGGGGGTGGGGGTGGTGGGAGACATGGGTGGGGGCCTGGTGGAGGGTGTCCCTGGTGGATGGGGGGTGGGGGTGGTGGGAGACATGAGCAGGTGTGCAGGGTAGTTCCCTGTGGTGTGTGCTGCCTGCAGGGGCCGTGGAGGGTGTACAGGTAATGCCTGGGAGCACACAGCCAATTCGCGTGTGGAACTTCCCGCGCACCCCTGAAATCCACGTACCCGGCCATATCGCGTGTGGAACTTCCCGCGCACCCATGAAATCCACGTACCCTGACTAATCGCGTGTGGAACTTCCCGCGCACCCCTGAAATCCACGTACCCGGCCATATCGCGTGTGGAACTTCCCGCGCACCCCTGAAATCCACGTACCCGGCCATATCGCGTGTGGAACTTCCCGCGCACCCCTGCAATCCACGTACCCTGCCATATCGCGTGTGGAACTTCCCGCGCACCCCTGAAATCCACGTACCCGGCCATATCGCGTGTGCAACTTCCCGCGCACCCCTGCAATCCACGTACCCTGACTAATCGCGTGTGGAACTTCCCGCGCACCTCTGGAATCCACGTACCCGGCCATATCGCGTGTGGAACTTCCCGCGCACCCCTGAAATCCACGTACCCGGCCATATCGCGTGTGGAACTTCCCGCGCACCCCTGCAATCCACGTACCCTGACTAATCGCGTGTGGAACTTCCCGCGCACCCCTGAAATCCACGTACCCGGCCATATCGCGTGTGGAACTTCCCGCGCACCCCTGCAATCCACGTACCCTGACTAATCGCGTGTGGAACTTCCCGCGCACCCCTGAAATCCACGTACCCGGCCATATCGCGTGTGCAACTTCCCGCGCACCCCTGCAATCCACGTACCCCGACTAATCGCGTGTGGAACTTCCCGCACACCCCTGAAATCCACGTACCCGGCCATATCGCGTGTGCAACTTCCCGCGCACCCCAGTATACACGCACACGTTTATTTTTTCTCTCAGCGCGTGTCTGTGTTTGTGGGTACCCCTTTGTACGTCATTTGTCCTGGAGGGCCACAGTATTGGACATTGATCATGTCTGTATATAGGTGCTATTTGTTGGCGCACCTTTTAGCGCACATTTCTTGCAGGCGCAGAGACGCTACCGCCTGCTTTCTTGTGGCGGTCGTGTTTGTGCCTGTGCGCTGCTTTGAGCGTGCGCTTTTTTGCCCTATTCTATTCCATGAATACGTGTTGTATGCGAGCGTGTGGGCGTTCCGCGTACTTGCCTCCTAAACTTCCCCCGTGCCGCCCACATTCTTCCCCATTCCGAGTGTTGTGCCCCATTTTATTCCCCATTCCGAGTGTCCCGCCCTGTGTTCCGCCTACTTTAGAGCTGTGCGCTGCGCTCGGAGTGATAGCGCAGTGGCCGTGGCGCACGACGTTGGTTGACCTGTGCGCCGGCCTGCGCCGCGCGCTTTTTCAGCGCACATCCTCTGCTTTTCTTGCGCACGGACTTCCATGAATCGACGTGCGCTGGTTTCCCTGCGCTTTTCGCTAATTTTCGGCGCAGCGCACGTATTGGCCCCTCTGCGCCGGGATTTTCGGCGCACATTTATTCCATGAATCGGCCTGTAATTGCTTTGTTTTCCTCTCTCCGTCTACAATCTTGAGTAATAGGTTGTGTTAACGAACCCGCTGATGATGAATCAGAATTAGACGGGAAAAGTATAAGGAAAGTAACATCTCTGTACACTTTAGCTATTCCAACAAGAACTAAAGTACTTCATCAATTATTATCGTATCCCCTATTTTAAATATAAAACAAAAGTGCTGTATAAATAACTTCTGAAATATCTAATATGTTATAATAGATGTATAACTTTGTAACAATGAACTAATAATAGTTGATGTTTTTGATAAAAGTGATCACATGAGTTTTAATGGTTGGTGATAATAATGAAATAAAAATAAATGTTTTGTAAAAAAGTACTTTGATGATGCGCGGACTGATCTGTTTCAATAGATAAACAGATAGGTACGATTACCAGAAGGTTTTCACTAAAGGGACAAAAGAGAGGTCGTCACTCTTGTTCTTTATATACTTACTGCCTGGGAAAGGGACATCACTCCAGTACCTTTCACTTCAGGCCTGCCTCAGAAGGAAACATCAGTCTAGCTCCCTCTGCGTGAGGTGTAACTTGAAAAGTAATGCAATGTATGTTCCTTCCAAATCAGGCGCATCTTGGAAAGGAATACCACTCTAGCTCCCTCCACTTGAGGCGTGCCTTGGAGAAGGGAACACCACTGTGGTTCACTACCCTTTGGGGTGTCTTGGCAAGGCACGCTAGTGTAGCTTGCTCCACTTCGGGCCTGCTGTAGGAAAAACGTCAGTGAAGCTACCTCTCCTTCAGGCGTATATTGGAAAGAAACGCGATTCCGGCTACTTCCACCTAAGGTTTGGCATGCAAAAAAAACGCCAGTCCTGTTCCTTCTACTCGAGGGGTGCGTTGGAGAAGACCGGAACACCATTTAGGATCCCTCCACTCAGGGGGTGTCTTTTGAAAAAAGTACACACCACTTTGGCTCCCTACCTTGAGTCCTAAGAGTCATGAAAATGGTATGGTGGCAGTGTCTTGCGTACCTCGTAACACCCAGTCTTTATTGTTTTACTTCAACTAAGATTATGTGTGGTGTAAGTGACATGTCTTCTGTAGGAATTAATTGGATACGATTGGTGTGTGAATGAGGTAAAGCTACGTAGAACATGCAGATGTCATTTCTGTGAATGCACTTTCCCAACACTGCAGAAATGATTGCCATGTTACAGGGTGTGTGTTTTGTGTGGATAAAGTTGCACATATGAATGTTTCCACATAGGTGCTATGGCCATACTCGAAGGTGGTGTGAAAGACAGCGCCTGTAGAGCAGGTAGCCAAGTTAGCCAATGTGCACTTGCTATCAGTATCTGGTTTTGAAAGCAGACATGATATTTGAATGCACACAGGTCATATGCAATTGCTGGAAAATGGTGTACAAGATACTGCTAGAGACACAGTTGCATTGGTTCCTCCTTGTGCTAAAACCAACTTAGCCTGTCCGACTACATTGTGACCTGTATGTATGAGAAGTGTGAGCAAAGGTGCATGTGAATGGGCTTACTGACAGCACTTTACTCTTTACTGAGCACACTTAAGGGAAGTTACTGTACGAATGATTTGCCCATTGTCTTTCAGGTAGGACACCCACGCAAACGAGGTCTGGCTCACATTGCGACAGCTCTGAGAAGACAGGACGGTAGGCCATGTGTTGGTGGCGTATTATTTTTGTGGTTGAGCCGAGTGAAATGTGCAGAAATTGTGTTTTTTTGGAACATTTCGGATTTTGCTGGGGTTTCTCGGTAATAAATTCTGGGGCGATTTGCGCAAGTCAGACTTCTGGATTCCCACGGGTGTCCTCTTTTCACAAATGCATGGGGTTCCCAGTTTTCCTTGGTGGCTTGGACACCCTAGGCTCAAATCTGTATGGTGTGCTCATGAGTCAAAATCCTGCAATTGTGCTGTGCGAAAACAGTTTGTTACCAGTGTTTTAGGCTTCGCCCTTTGCACCTGGTAGGTGCACCCAAACATGTGAGGTACCGTTTTCGTAGGGACACCTGTGGGAACGCAGGATGGTAGGCCATGTGTTGTTGGCGGCGTGTTTCGGTGGGTGACCAGAGTAAAATGTGCAGAAATTGCGTTACCCCTCCAAATTTAGACTCTGCCGGGGATTCTGGGTAATAAATTCTGGGGCAATTGGCTCAAGTCGGACCTCTGGATTCCCACAGGTGTCCTCTTTTGGGAAATGCATGGGGTTCCCTGTTTTCCTTGCTAGCGTTGACACCATAGGCCCAAATCTGTAGGTTGCCCACATGAACAAAATGTGCTGTGCCCAAAGGCTTGGGGTTACCAGTGGGTTAGCCTTTTCCGCCCAGGTAGCATTCACACATGTGAGGTACCGTTTTCGTCAGGACACCTGTAGGACATCTTGTTGGCGACGAGTTTCCATGAGTGGAGAGAGGGAAATGTCTCTGAAATTGTCTCCCAGCCTCAGATGCGCCCCGAGAAAAAAAGCTAAATGGGATATCAAACTTAAAAAGAGTGACCTCAGAAATGAAAGGACACCCGTAAATATGGAACCAAGACGAAAGTGCAATAGGTCTCTTCAGAGAACATCCTCGTCATCCTCCGATTGCTCCTCAGACGTGTCCTCGTTAATGGAGCGACCATACCCTAAAATTAGGAGATTGCAAAATCAGCCGCGGCAGAGGCATTCAGGAGTGGCCAAGGAAAAAGCCTCTTCAGGCGACGCTAACTGGACAAGCGAGTTATCATGTCATCTATGATTATAACACTTGTGCCATTCACAAAGTTGTACAAACATTAACGAGAACATTAAAGATCTTTCCACACTGGTGGCCATCTTGAACACAAAATTTCTTGATCTTGACAGTAACAGTACTCTTCTCAAAGATGTCCAGCATGCACTAAACAATAAATACGATTACTGATCAAATGAAAAACAATAACATGGATAAAAAAAACTACTGGCTGAGGTGGCTAAGGAGGCATTGGGTCTATTCAAGAAGAACTGCTCGGGAGTAGCTCAAGTAACGCATCCGACAAGCACGACCCTTCCCTTCATACCTCCAGTGTGTGAGACATTAAGAGAGGCTACACTTGACCTAACCAAGGTGAGTAAAGAAGTCCCGGCTAAGGAACCAAGCCTAGAGTTGAATCCTACTCCTGGAGTGTGTTTAGTAATGGTACCATCTCCACTCATGGAGCTCCCGTAACTGTGCAGACAAATGCAAGGTGTTTAGAGGCTCAGAAAAACTCGATAGAGACACATTGCACCATTGAGACGGAAAGCCTAGATGCACTTTCAACACCCTTCAGTCCCAAAGTTGGTAACCTGCCAAAGAACATGGAACCTACCTAATTTACTGAGGTGCTAAAGAACAGCCTTTCAACTGGGAACTTAGCCCTTCAAAATTCACAAACTTCATCAACCTCAGCCAGTGCAAAGGATGTGTTGATAATGGACACCGGATTCATTGGCCTTTCGACCAAGGTCAAAGAAAATCGGTCTGAACTATTTTTAAAAGGTGTTTCTGGCCCCACCTAATGGGAAACCAATGAAGCCTGCCCAAAGTGGTCCTCCGACAAAAAAAAACGAAAAACCAACCAGCAAAAAAATTACAATGAAACAACTCAAGAAAATGTTTACGCAACATAAAACAGTAAACGTAACAGCAAACACAAACAGTTTGAATGAAAAGGGATGTGACCCAAAAAATAAATAAATAAATCAGATTAGTGATGAGGTACCACAAATGGAGGTACACGAAGCAACGGCTTGGACCAATGATGGGTGAATTGATTTGCCAAACTTATGAAGATGAGGATGTAGCCGTTACTGAAGAGTCATCTGTCTCGGCCTCCCCAGCTAACGTGACACCCGAAGATGGTTCCTCAAGGATGGTTGCAGTCGAAACTTCAAGCGTGCCCGAAGTAAACAAATGCCAATGATTATGCACATTGGCCCAAGTCACTGACCCTGTGGAATGTGAAAAAGAACGTGCCATCCTTCCTTTCTTAACTATGGAGGAAAAACGGAATCAGCTGGTCGTGTTAAGCAAGGCACTAAGCTCAGCTGAATCCAGCAATTTAACTCCTCCATTTATTCCTCCGAGCGTCACAAGCCAACGTGTTCTGAACCAACAAGCAGCTGGGCAGTGTGACTAACGACGTTCCGAAATTTTAACTCTAGACACAAGCTCCTCTTAATGGTCAATCGGATGGTCGCAACATGAAGAACCACCACTTGCTTCAAAAGAACGGCACTAAAACAACAAGTGATTCATCTAAAGTTGATGCTTTGCACAAACTAACATTAGAACGAATAGACAACTGTGATGACCTAATTTTAAACCGCCAGAACGTGATGCGACTATTTCGCCTTGTTCCGTGCCTGAGGGCCTTAGTTTCAGAGGACCTGAAAATTGAGGAATTCCTTGATGAAAGCAGAAATGACAAAGTGATCTTACACGTGCAGTCAAAAAATTATATTCAACATTCTGCTAGAAGCAGGCTGTCTTGCTATCTCTTGGATTTGACATTTATAAAAAGAGACCTGTTAAGTGTCAAGGAACTCATGTGAGCTCAAAAGTAGAGGACCTTAGGCCTTTGTCAAGACCATTCACATGCAAAACGATCAAGGAAGTGAACAATTCAACTGCTGCAATAGAGACTTCATTGAGACATGTGCGTAGTAACAACAAGAAGGAAGGAACAGCCTTAAAACTTGGCGACCAAATAAAAAATAACCATTGATGGTTTGGATGGTTCCGTAGTCTCTACATGCAACACCGATTTGCAGCTGAATGCTCAAACAAGAAAAACGAGTGGGCTTGGATTGCATCAGCACAATAACTGATCAGGCAAATAACGCCAGGTGGCTGACGAACAGGCTGCACTCAACTTGGGATCTTTGAACACAAGAGGATTTTGCCACTTGTTCCAAACACCTTCGCTCCATGATCTCGACTTGGTTTGTTTACAGGAAACGTGGCTATCGGAATGTCCCATCTTACAGGATTTTGATGTAGTGATAAACCCTGCGATAAAACAATCTAAAGGAAGACCGATGGGCAGATTGTTGATCGCCGCAAGAAAATCCTCTGGCCTTAGAATAGTGAACTCTACCAACATTTCACTATTTATTCAAGTTGCTAGGGGAACCACACCAAAGAAGGGCTGGGGTGTTTGAGACTTAACATCATTAATGTATATTGGAACCATACTGCTGCAGGCACCGTATCTTTTATAGATAGTCACCACAATAGTTGACGCACTGCTCGAAGACTGGTTCCACAGAATTAATAATCTGCGGTTATCTCAACACAGACTGTGTGAGCCATGCCAATCAGAAGATCGCCAGGAAAGGAGGAATTAGCATGCGCAACAATGTTCCTTTCAAATGGTGCCTTGAAATGGACGCAAGAAGGCTGTCCATGCTAAATGGTAATTTGGCAGGAGATATTCCGGCAAACCCAACCTGGAGAATGTTCAGTTAGACTACATCTTTGTTTCGGAATCGGTCCACATAAGAGCCACTCGACTAGAGGTCATACTTCTGGATCACAGCAACCATGACATGGTGAAGCTGAGCTTTAATGCCTTAAGATTGCCAGCTCAGACATCCTGGCCATATCCGGTTTCTGTTGGCTCCAGCAGAATACGACTAAACGAGGATGTTAAAAAAAGGATTGGAACCCTCCGAAACTTGACTGTTGGGACCTGGTGTTTGACGGAGAAGATAGTCTAAACTCAATAAAGAAAGTTTGTGCTTCTAGAGCCCCGGGCCCTGATGGACTTACAAACTACACCATTAAGCGCAACCCAGAGGCATAGGCAGACTGCTGTACGACGCTGTTCGAAAGAACTAAGCGCGCTTCCCCTACATCATGGAAAAGCCCAATAATTGTCCCGGTCTTCAAGGGCAATAGGGCAAACCCGAAGGACTAAAGGCCTATTGCCCTTCTTGATGTACTGGGAAATGATATAAGCGACAACTACAATAAAAGTTGCTAAAATGGTCCATTCAAAGAAATCACGTGGACCCTAGACAATCTGGCTTTGTGAAGGGTGTGGGTTGCAGCCTCAATCTTACTGCTGAATCCAATTAAGATGGAAGCACTAAGAACTAAAACAAAAGTATACTTAGCACTTATAGACGTCTCCCATGCCTTTGATAGTATTGATCGTGGAGCACTGTGGAAAAAACTAAGTACTTGGAATTGCCCATTGAGTCTTATGGAAGCAATCATAGAACTTCACACCAACATTACGACCAGGCTGGACCGTAGTGGGACTATCAACGCCAATATACACATACAAAGGTGTCAAACAGGGCTGCCCGTTGGCCGCTATCATCTTTAACTTATTCTCGTCTGACATCGGCAAAGCATTCTGCGAAGTCTCTACATTTCCACCCAAGATTCATGGTACGCATGTCATTTGGCTTGTCTACGCCAACGATTTAATACTTCTGGACACGACGCCTATTGGGCTGCAGCGTAAACTTGATGCTCCTGAGGTATATATGTGCATACGAACGGACTGCACATTAACAAACAGAAGTGTGAAATAATGATTCTTCAAAACCTGCTACCCGAAAAAAACAAGCAAAACAAATGTGTGGCATCTCGAAAAAACAAGTCTGAACACCACACGAAACAGCAAGTATTTGGGCATGAGGATAAGTGCCAATGTAAATGACGCCCCTTGGCAGAAACTGCAAAAACGAAATGCCGACAATTGGCGTGCCAGGCATCCATCATCAATAAACAATACAGGAAATTTTCACTAAAGCCAACTGTAGCTTTCTACCGGCAAAATGCAGTTCCGGCAATAATCTTTGCTGCAGAAAATGCATTTGGATGCTCTTAAGATCTCTCAAACACCTTGGAAAACATCTTCTGGGTAAGGGTTCTACATCTCCCTGGAGGAACTTCCACTGTGTGTATACGTTACGAACTGGGTCTAATTTCAATTCACACCTCAGTAAGCTGGAACTTACTATGCTTATTCAGAAAAACCATAATAACTACACCTATCTTAAAGTTCCAAATACTACATAATCCAAGTAAAGACAAAGAGTACACTGTTCTATCCATGCGGCATAAGCAATGTCTGGAAGTCCTAGAAGAGCATGACATTACTCTAACAACTCTATTAGAAAACCCGGACTTGGCTAAAAGAAAATTATGGAGCTCAATTGGCACTAAACATGTGAACTAAGGCAGAAATCCAGACTCTTGACTGAAGTTCCAAGCGAAGCAAGAGCCCTTGGTAAGTTGCAAACATACCTATCGCAATTTCCTGACCAAAAGTCAAGATCCTTGTACATGAAGTTCAGACTTAATTTATTAGACACCAAAGAACGTCTAAGCATGCGTACCCAAAACACTTATACGGATCGGACCTGTCGTTTTTGCGAATTGAGCACCGAGACTCTAAAGCAACTTTATTTTGCCCAAGACTACGGAAACTGAGAACTCAAACTCTGGGAACTGTCATCTGTAAGCACCAAACACTCTGTGCTGCTGACTGGTGGCAAACTATGTTCGATGGATCATACCAAACACTAATGTTTGCCCTGGTAACACTTCTTAAAGATCTAAAAGAATGCCTTGTGGACAGGGGATCAGACTCAAAAATTGCTGCCGAGTAAACCCATCTATATAAAATAGATCCTAGGGCCTAATCTGTATGGGGTTGTTGATGTGGACACGAGATGAACTATGATGTGGAGGCTGATCAACCTGTTTTAAAGGTTTATATAAACCGTATAAAAAAAATAAAAAATAATAATCTTTCCTTGCCCTCAATTCCTGCATGTTCCTTCTCAAAACTATCTTACCCTGAAACCACTTCACCCCGCCCGTTAACCTCTCTTCCGAGTTTCCAGTTTCAGTTTTCATCGACAGACCACAAACTAAGCCTAGCATATACAGCTATCGTTTAGCATATGTTGATTGGCTGTTTTGTTGGCCGTATGCTCACTCCCTACTCCCTAATTTATTGTGTTGGGAGTAGTTGTCTCCAAGTGGCTAGCACACAGCTTACCTTTTTGGCTGGCTTTATGTATTGAATAATCATGACCATTCTGCCTAGTGTGTAGAGTGCTGTGTGCTTCCTAACCACATTGTGCATGCGCTGCATAATGTCATTAACTAAAGCCATATTTTTTATACCTTGAATTGGTGTCAGTCTTCTGTGCTTTCTTTATATGGTTTCTTAAAACCTTCAGAGTATTGTAAAGTGGCCCGGTCCAAAAATATGTACTGGGTTGGTGGGAAAGGGGGTGAGAGTATATGATAGGTTATTTGTAACGCGCTTAATACCCATAGGTTTCTAAGCACAAACCCAGGAATCGAACCTGTGTTGCTCGGTGTCATCTTGCTTCCAAGGCGAGCATGTTGCCCCTGAGCTATGCAGGAGACTCGGAGCGGCATGGTTGTAGATTGGAAATGCATAAAGTGATAAAGATTGGAAAATTATTTGAACTAGAAATATTTAGGTGAAGATTCAGTTATCAATTGCATATAAAATGATGACGGGGTGGCTGGCTGCAATGCTATGAAGTAGCCGCCGACAGTGGCTCCTGAGAAGGATCCTCCGAATTGATCCTTAGCTGGTGGACAAGACCCTGGTCTTCTCATGGACGGCTCTGGAAGGTTGCAGCAGTGGATCGCTTGAAACTAGTGCGAATGCCTGCTGGAAACAGATGCTTCCAAGAACACTGGGTGTTCCCTCAAGATGGCGGCGGGGATAGGACAACCTGATGCCTGCAGAGTGATTATGAGCAGAAATCCCCTGGGCATGAGCTCTGTACACTCTCGGGGCTGTTTTCCCATGCTCGGGAGAGACGTTGGCTCCCTCGTAACCAATAAGAGGAGTGATGCTGGAGTGAAGAACCCACAGTGCGGTGGTGGGCAGGACAGAGCTGACATCATAGGACAGACAATCCAGGCCCTGTGAGCAGTGAACCTTATTGCATCGCAAATTATTAGAGAGCAACCAAGAAGGAGACTTAGTAGTGGACTGACTAACTGGGGAGAGGCTACACCACCAGGATATAGGAGACAGATGATAATGCATCCTCAAAGTTCTCGTTGTCCCCACCAAGGTGCCACTGTTGTTCAAGGTCTTAATTGCCCAAAACCCTGGTGTGATCAAAGTGAGGAAGAGGAGTTGATGGTATACTGTGCATTGCAGTGAGCCCCTGTTGGCCAACCAGAACAACGCATCCGTGATAACATGGGTCTTGACGCACTGAAAATGCTACATATGCTGATCCATTCTTGTATGAAATCTGTCACATTGAAATCATAACCATTGTTTTCTTAGTGTATTGAGGGACAATGCAATGCCACTTCCTGTGATGTCAAATTGTGAAAAGGTTGTGTGCCACCACTTCCTGAGAAGTCATTTTAGGGTCAAGTCAAATCACTTCCTGTGATGTGATCGGAGAGGTGAGGAATCGTATCATGTCACTTCCAGTACGGTTTTGTGCCACTGGCGTCTGGAACAGCTTTTTTCTAAACTGTAGGCTACATAACAGCAATATAGCAATCACCACAAAAACAAACCATGCACATTTTCTGAGGTTTGCAAATTTGAATTCTTAGGAGTAACAACATTTTACTAGGTAAATTGGAGAAGATGGGGAACAATGCCTGGCACTTCTCAATCATTTCTAGAGGACAAGCTCAACGAGACAGCAAGCATTGTGCTACTTTCATTGGGCGCCCTAAGATCCTGACATTTAAGTATCTAATTAATAATGCTGCTTGAATTGCAAATGGAGTGAGATCGTGCTGAAGCTCGAGTGGGAATATGCAACTCTTCTAAGAGCCTACCCACTCACCAACTGAATGGTCCACTGAAAAATACAAGAACATGCTAACATCTGAAATAAGAGATCCATTTCCATGGAAAATGGGTCCTTTAAAGTGAGACTCAACTGTGTGGAGTCAAGATGCCAGATGAGTATTAATCTGCCACAAATTTACCAATGTTTGGCAGATCGTGTACAATCGTGATTATATGCCATGACTGGTAACATTCTGTCAATAAATTGTTCTTGGGCTGGCAAACTTCAGGCTCTTGTTGCCCAGATAGATGTTAATTCACAGAGATGGCATGGCAATGTAGAGGAGGAGTTAAGTACCCCCACCTCAACCACTATGCCCATATTGCCTATATGCTGGGAACCAGAGAGTGAGACACATGCCAGTGAGAACACCGATACTGAGGAGTATCCTAGAGGCAAGATTCCCATTAAAAAAAGCCATACTTGCATACAAGACAGTATGATGACCATTTGAATGAAATCCTAGAAGAAACAGAAAATATGTGGAAGAGAAGAATGGTGACGTTCATAGAAGAGATGCAGAGACAAGAGAACGAAGATATTCTATAAAGTATCAAGAAAGCATCAAAGGTAAGTGATATCTTGGGAACAAGATGAAGAAACTTAACCTACAGAAAAGATGAAGATGTCAAGTTATTTTACACCGGTACAGATGCAAAGGAACACAAGCAGACAAAGTATTCTTATGGCTAGCTTTATAGTGAGAAATTGTGGCATGCGTCAACATATACATATATTGAAGTGATTAAAGAATGGATGGTTCCACTACATATTATAGCAGAGCTCGTCCAGACAAGAAAGGTCTTTTTTCGAGTGTGTCGCAGTTGAAAAAGCAATTGAATTACAGAAAGGCAAAGCTGGACGAGCCGCAAGAAGCCAAGGTTTTATCAGGCTGGGGTGAGCAGACATTGGATACAAATTGTGTGAAAGAACAAACCGCCTGTTCAGATGACACGGACAAGACAAGACAGACAGAGGTCTATTAGACAATAGTGTTTTAATACACTCGATTTTGTGGTCTTCAGTCACATGGGAGGATGAAGTTGGACGAACATGGTGGTCACACCCACGCATGAGGGCAGATCGTGCCTTCATTCCCCTGTATTCTCCAGAGTAAAAGAACACTCCCAAGGATAAGTTCAAAGCCTTAATTGACAGCAGGTCACCGAGGTGATGGATGAATATGCTAATTGGAGGGAAGCTATGGTTTAAGACACCAGCACCTGGAAGACAAAAGTACTGATGAAGGTTAGAGAGCCAACCAATTGTACGGGGTCGCGTGATTAAGGGTCCTATAGTTTATGTGGCCAATGGGACGTGAGTATTTAGTGACCGGTTTTTAGGGAAGGGCATAGTTGCCCCACCTCATGTTATGAAACCCACCACTTTTCTTCACCCTTAGACTAGTATGGATCGTATGCTTAGATGGCCCATTAGAACCAATCGCCTTCTTCCATAAGTTTTGCAGTTTGCCACGTAGGATGACTTTAGTAAATACGTAGGTTGACGTCAATTATTTTTTGCTATAAAAAATGCATTTTTTTAAGATACATTGAGAGATCTTACGCTGAGACATCCGTTGATGTCCTCTGTACACCGTTTTAAATAATTGATATTAAAAGAAATACCTTTTTGCCAACTACCTGAGTCGTTTCGATTATTAAATTTTGAAGTAACTTATGCATACCCATCCATCTCAGAGTATTGCTACATCATTTTAAACAAGCAACATTTACAGGCCATGGGTCGGGGGTGAAATTAAGATGCTAATTCTGTGCAGTAGTTCATCTCTAAAACACAAAACACAAAATCAATAAGTGAAGGTTTTCAGAATTTTTACATTTAGGGACATTATAAATATCAGAATACCAAACAGGAATATGTGGCAGAGGCAATGTGGGAGCTTTGAGTTATTAGGAGCCTACAGTCCCCATTTCAAGAAGCAGAAACCAAAAGGTGGCCCTCGCCCACACCCTCGATTCCAGCCTTTCAGTGAATACATATGCTCACCACTGGGACTAGTATCCAGAAAGGAACCAGAGCAATATAGATGCACCACCCGTCTTATCCACGAGGCAAGTCCGAAAATAACGGGATAACAGATACAGAAACGGCAGTGTCATACACTCACTTCCAGGAGGCACTAACTTGTCAAAAGATGTGGGGAAAATGCATTAATTGCTAAAGTAGATATAGAATCTGCATTGAGGCTACTGCCGGTCCATTTCAAGTAAACCCTGGCTGAGTTTTACATTTCAGAGAACAAAGAATCTAAGCAGGCAGTATGGGGTGCGTAAGACCACGCACATTATTTGAACAGTTCAGTTCATTTTTCCAATGGGCTTTCCTGAAAGAAAGATTGGGGGCACAGGTGGTGCATTACCTGGATGATTTCCTGTTCATTGGATAGCCAGGAGCTACCGAATGCCGGGGAATCACTAGCAAAAATTATAGAAATGGTAGCAGAGTGGTGTATCCTGTTGGAAAAAGAAAAAAAACATGAATCCATCCACAAGCATAACTTTTCTAGCTATTGAGGTAGACCGAGCTGCAGGTGAATGCAGAATACTGGCGGGGAAAAGGATGAGTTGCTCAAAAGTATCAGATCACTAAGGGGAAAAAACAAGGGTTAGGGTGATACAATCATTAGCAGGAAGTCTCATTTTGCAGCCAGAGTGATCCCACAAGTGCAAGTGTTTGAGGAGTTTGGAAATGAAGACTAGAGGTTGTACAAAACCAAACCTTCACATAAGGTTAGGCGAAGAAGTAAAGAAAGATTTGCTAATCGGGAAGAGTTTCTGGTTAATTAAACAGTGAAATATGGCGCACGCTATTTAACACAGACAGCAAAAGGGTTCCTTTTACAGATGCAACTGGAAGCAAAGGTTTTTGGAGCAATATTGGGAAATGCATAGTGTGCAGGGCCATGGCCAAAAGCATGGCACACACAAGGCACAAGGACATAAAATTGCTGGTCTGGCTGGTGCTACATATCTGGGGCAACCGGCTAGAAAATACTGAACTGATTGCATGGTCAGACAATATGGCTGTAGTAGGGATCATAAACAGGAGATCAACTAGATGTATACTTAAGGCCATGACCACCATATCACTGAACAAGAATAATGAACGAAGAGCTAAGCACATCGCCAGCAAAGATAACAATGCATCAGCAATATCTCGCATTCAGTGGGATACATTTTGCCAAATGAGGCCAGAGGCAAAAGGAGGACAGAAGTACAGAAAGAGTGCTGGGAACTACTAGCAGAGAGTTGAAAGCAACACCTGCGTCAATGCCAGACGGCCGGGGCAAGATGCAATAACAGCGGAAACACGCAACTCAGAAACAGGTGCTAACAGGAGCATGCCTCCTGACGGTTACACAGACCCTGCAACAGGGTTGGTGAAGGGGCTCGCCAAGAAACCTTTGGCAACCAACACAGCACAACAATATGGTAATTGTCTGGAAACAGTACTGAAAATTATGAAAATATTGAATTTAGAGGTCATAACTAAAGAAATACATTTCTAGAATGAGCATATACTCAGAAAAAGAAAAAAATAGGCAAAAAGGCACCTGGCAGCAGTAACTTGTTTTGCAAAAATCCAAGGGGGATCAGAACCAACTTGCTGTGCACTAATAACTTAAGAACTAAAAGGATGGGGAAAGGGCCCACACAGGGACAAGAGACAAACTTTTCAGAAAATTGTGATGCTACCAAAAATTACTTCGGCAATCCTCTTCGTTTGCGAGGAGGCAGGTGTTGCCTTTCTTCCTGCGTTACTTCAGCATTTATGTGCCGTATTGTGGTGCGCGCTGTGAGCATGCCAAAGGCGTGGATGGATTTCTTATTCCCTACTTTAGGGAGGAGCTAGTATTACTGGCTCCGCAGGGTATGCCGTTTCTCTATGGTTGGGTCGATGTTAAACCCATACTACCCTGTGAGCAACGAATGCCCATGGTGGACTCAGTTAATGAGACGCACTCTCTACTACTGCTGACCACTCGATCTCTGCCGGCGCATGCAGCAGAAATTAATTTTGTGCTACCCAATCACCGCCCAGCTCTGCTGTTTCTCACTGAAACCTGGCTCAAGGAAAGATCAGCCCCTGCTCCTGCTCATGCTATTCCTGATGGATACAAAGTTGTTCACCTGGACCGGCATGCCCCTCAGCATGGGGTGCAGTAGCTCAAATTTTTAAAACTGAATTGGCGGCGACTCATGTCTGCTGCCCTCACTCTGTCTGTGGAGGCTTTGTTGCTGAGGTGTGGGATTCCCCCTACCTTTTTCTGCCATTTTCTGATTATACATCGCCCCCCAGGGACAAATATTACCCTACTTAAACCTTTGACTGACCGGATAACAGAGCTTCATGTTAAATACACACATTTGATTGTGTTAGGCGACTTGAATCTGAAATGTAATTTTAATTTTTTACGGGTGTGAGTACAACCAAAGATCAGGCCAGCTAAAGTGTGGCAACGTGCATGGTGCTCAGTGAACTTAGTAGGCCTTCCATCCCTTGTTAAAGCAAAATGTACGGCAGCTGTAGTTCCTTCCCTGTCGCTTCTTTCTGCTGCGCTTCAGGCAGCGGCAGACGAAGTATCCCCACTTCGGCTGACTCAACTTCGTAGGTTTCCCTCAGAGCCATGGTTCTCTGAGCATTTTAGGTCAGCTCGACTGAAACTCAGGCAAGCAGAACGGAAGTGGCGCTCAGAATATGACCCGGTTCAAAAAATCCAGTACAAGGTCTTCTCGGAGGCTTATGCAACTGCCATTTCAGCTGCAAAAAAATATTTGTGCCCAGAAAATTGAAACTGCAGTGTGTCAACCTTAGACACTGTTTGCAGTTGTCAAATCCTTTCCTCGCTGAAAAACTGTACACCCTGTGTTGAGCCAACTAAAATTTTATATGACTCAGAGTTTTTCATCAAGAAGATTGATATTATTTGTGCTGATATATTAGCCAGCTCTGTGTCAGCTATCGCTACACCTATCTCTGGTAACGTTCCTTCTGATCTAGTTATGGACACTGTTCAATCAGGCTGGTCCTTCTTTCCTTTATTTTCCTGAGGAGTCAGTGTTGAAGGCTATCCAACAAATTAAATCCTGCACTCCTGATGTGGTGCCACTGAGCGTTTCGAAAGAAATCTCGCCCGACCTTCTAGGGGCAATCACGGAAGCCGTTAATACCTCCAGTCAATGGGGACATATTCCACCTGAGCTTAAGGCCGCAACGGTTATCCCCCTTCTTCACTTTCTAATTTTCATTCTCTTCTTCCTGCCCTTATGAAGCTCTTGGAATCACTGGTCTCTCCTCTTCTGTCTTTTCTTGATTCTGGGGCACTTGTCCTGATGAATCTCCAGGATTACCTGTAGGAAAATGAACGTCAGTTAGACGGTGAAACATATAGAGAAGTAACCTTTAACCCTACAGAGAAAGTACAAGCCCTCATCAAGGAAGTGCTAGATGAGGCAGGAGTAAATGAAGATATCGCTGAGAAAACCTGCTGATTCCTGGAGAACAGACACGCGATTATGCCGGTGATGTACATACTGCCGAAGATACACAAGAGGCTGATTAAACCACCAGGATGCCCTATCATTGCGGCTACAGACTGTCCTCTTGAACCGCTAGCTCAGTAACTTTATAAGATCCTGCTACCCTTGATTCAGGATACCGCAACTTACATCAGAGACACGATACACTTCTTACAGAAATTGAATAGTGTACAGTTTGTGAAAGGAAGAGACTTACGGTTTACTATGGACATGACATCGCTCTACACAAATATCGTGCTTGAAGCCGGTGTAGAGGCAAATGAGTGGCTATTATTGAGAACAGAGAGGTGCCAGGGCAATAGACCCTTTGTCCTTACCCTGTTAAAAGGAGTTCTTATGAACAACTTCTTTAAGTTCCGGGACTGGTTGTTTTTACAGAAATCTGGTATGACTATGGGAGTTGCCATGGCACCGTGTTATGCAAACGCCTATATGTACTAGTGGGAGTATGAACATGTTCTATCATCCCCAAAATGGATTAGACATCTTTGGTATATGGACATGTCCCCCGGATGAACTACAGGACTTCTATACTATGATGAACGAGATGCATCCTCGAATTAAATTCACCACTGAAACAAACACGATGATTCATTTTCTGGACGTAGAGATATATGCGGGTGAACACTCACTGGAGACAAGGGTTAACACGAAACAGACAGACCAGAATAGTCTACTGCTGGCAACCAGCTTTCACCCGCAGCGAACTATTGATAGTGTCCCCCTTAGTCAGTTTCTGCGTTACCGAAGGAATATTTCGGACAGTTCCGAGTATGAGCGTCAGTCTTCCCTGCTACAAACCAAGTTTACATCAAGAGGTTACAACTCCACCCTTATTTCGGAGGTGGCCGATAAAGTGAGAAACATCGATCGGGAGACACTACTTGTGCCAAAACCAACCAAACCTAGTGAATCGCTAGTCTACATCACAACGTAGACACAATGCAGAGTATGAAGATCAAGAGTTTGATACAAAAGAACTGGTCGATGCTGAGAATGGATCCACAATTGCAAAAATTATTTCAAAAACCTCAGACGTTTGCATACAGAAATAATAGATCTCTACGCAAGAGTCTGGTAAAAGCAGACGTGGTGCCACCTCCCACTTTGACTCAGTTCAAAGGCACGGTGCCTTGCTACAATTGCCAACATTGCGGGAATATCATTGTGGGTAACAGCATAGTTCATCCCCACTCGGGGAAACCTATTATGTTTAAAGATTCATGTACATGTGATGCACAGAATGTGATCTATGCGTTGAAGTGCCCCTGTGGGTTCTATTATGTTGGGATGACCACCAGGAAATCTAAAATAAGATGGACAGAACAAGTCCAGCATTCGTACCAAAAGCCAGAAATCCCCTGTAGCTATGCACTTTGCAGAAGCACGACACACTATTGCACAATTAAAAAGCGTTGTTCTCGAGCAGGTAACAGTGGGCAGCAGAGGAGGTGACATGCAATGTAAATAGCTACGAGAAATCTTATGGGTTGCGCTTTATTCACTGAGCCCTAGGGGCATGAATACAGGCTTTGACATGATGTGCTTTGTCTAACTTTAACCCTTTAGGCTTGTCTCATGTAACCCTGTGATGTTTCATGTTTAACATTTTGCCTAAACTTTAAGGCATGTCTCATGTGGAACTATTTCGATTATGGTACACCTTATGCCTGAACTGTAACACCTGAATGTTGAATGTGGGTTGAATTTGCTTATATGTGGGATTGGACGCTCAGAAGTGGACCCAGTGGCTGTTGTCTTGACAACGCCGCACTCGGGCCCACACCAAGATGGGGTACGCTGTCATGGCTCGCTGCGTACGTGCACGTGGTAGCCATGGTGACATTATTAACAAAGCCCAGTCGAGCCACGCACTTGCTTGCGGTCGGTTCGTCAGAGTGCCTTTGACATTCGGTAAGTCCTACTTTGCCTCTCCCTCCCTCTCCTCAATGCCATACCGCCTTTGGGCGGGCGTGCACTTTACAAGAATTCAAAATCCAATTATATGGCCAGGACTAATAACACCGTGATTTTCCTTAACAGAACAAGACGCCCCCTCAAAAGGGCATGGATCGTAGGACAAGGAGATGGTCCGCAGAGAGACAAAAGACAAACCAGTGCTTAGATCACATCGTGGTAGGGGTACAGTCGCATGAAATGGTCTGAGAAACACGACCGGCTGACCTGGTAGCATTCAGGGAACCACTAAAATTCTTAAATTTACATTTGGGGGACAACAAATTGGTAGAACAAGGCAGAAAACAGCTTCTGGCAGACATGTGCATCCCTGGCAAGTATAGAGCATAATTGCAAAGATCAGAACATTTTATTCAGCCATGTTGACCAGAAATGTATGGTTTGGGGACAATTCATATAAAACTGTAGACATAGCCAGGAAAAAATAAAACAGGGGGGGGGGGTGGAAAAATTCTGCACCAGCAGGGGAATTCATTTAATATGACTATGCAATTCACTAGCAGACCCAGAGCTCTTTCATAAAGACGGGGTCCATCTTTCGGACAAAGGAATGGACAATTTCCATGCTGATGTCATAAATAATTTAGTCACAAGAGGATGCAGGTAGAGGAGTAACTTTTTTGGGGGGGAAACAGGATGGCTGAGAACCCATCCAGGTGTGGCAGGACGGGCCAGGTGGACTCTCCCTGGACCATGTGCCCAAAATGTAACATTTTTTATCATGTGTGATTTTCATAAATACATTTACCTAAATGTTTTACGATTATGTATTGTGCAATAACAACCACAGCCTTTTATTGCGAACACGAATACAGTGCCTCAGTTGCCACTGTATAGCACGAAGCAGTGGTAAAGGGTCAGTTGGCTCTGGGCTCCACAGATTAAGAAGTGCAGGTACTTAGGGCCAGTTAGAGCCCGCCCATTTAATGCGTTATTGTCTTAAGCCTTGAGTGAACCGTGAAGGGAGAGACTATCAACAGCAAAACGCTACTTTTTTCTACATCAGCAGTACTGGTGATTGGGCTGGCTTATGCCGGACCCAAAATCAGGCAGCAGATGTCTAGCTGGATCTCGGGATCCGGCCAGAGTTAGCCACCCCAAACCCATGCTCTGCGCTGGGTTACTTTGAGAAAAAAAACTAAAAACAAAAAGAAAGCACCCACAACAGCGTGGGTGGGGGGCTGAGCAGCTCATTGCCACACTGAGTGTTCTTCTGGCTCTGCGCCCCCTACGTGTACACAGCAGGACACCAGGCTTTCTTAAGGGTGGCTGGCCTGCACTCAGCACACGGCATCTTGAAGAGCCGGTGCCACCACCGGGTCTCATCAGCCTGCTGTTGGAGCTTCCATCGCCTTGATTCTTGAACTGCCGGCCTCATCCAGTAAGCACTTTTCCATGCCTGCACCGCACCATGCAGATTACATTGCGGAAGGTGGGGGGTTCGGCTGCTCGGTGATCTAATCTGCCCTGTGCGAGCGCACTGCACAGAGAGCAGATTACTCTTTGTGCACAGTGCAGATTACATCTCCGAGCCCTCACCTTGGTGGGCTCGGAGTCTAATCTGCCCCACAGTGCAAGCAGGCTGTGAACATTGCACCGAGCATTTTTGTTATTTGGTGCCCAGTGAACATGTGTTGCACACTGCCTAGTACAGTAGCTTCCTCAATGCTGAAAGGCATACAGCTTGACACAACTCATGCAATGCTGCACACCCAGCCATTTCTATGAGACCTCATTTTACATACAGTATCAGTTTTACGACAGTTACGTTTTAATCTGACTAATTGGCAACACTGTTCTTTTTTTTATAAAGACAGAGTGGTGAAATCTTAAACGTGAAGTTTCGAGGAATATCGTTTAACAATCCCTGAGTGTACTGCAGCACAAGTACTCGTTTGGTGTGCACAGGAAAACGTGCTAGTGTGGAGTAGAACCAAGCATATATGTACAGTACATTGATATGTGTTCTGTTTGGTTCCCATCCTGGTAAATATGACAATACAAAATGGAGAGAAAAACATTTTTTGGACTATTTAACAGCAGCCTCTTCATCTTTTATTCCCTGGGTTTTCCATGCACAGGGCAGATTTCTTTTTTTTATTTCAAATGTCAATACATTCAAATACATTTGCCTCCTTTGTCTATCGTGGCATTCTATATATTGCTTTTCCACCACAATCGTGAAAATAAGCATGTGTGACTTGTGGGGTGAAGTGAGCACGCCATACTGATCCTCAAAACATTTCACAGCACATGTAGCAATAGGAATACAGCTGTATAATTTACTTTAAAAGGTATAAACCTTTCTCAACAGTGTCTTTGCAACATTCTGATCTCAGGTGCTCTGCTATTTACACACTAGCCAATCTATTTTGTCCTGCTCACACCCTCCAGTCAAGGTTCAGGGGTTGCATTAATGAGGCTCTGTCTCCTTTTGTGGTGAGCAGCACTGGTCTAAAGGTTATTTCTTTGGAGAGTCAAAAAAATCCTTATCTGTGCCTTCCTTTCCTCTCTGCTGCACTCACAGTTGTGAAAACACCATTGAGCTTATTGTTCTCTAGGCCCCCTCTGACATTTTGGACTATGGTGGCTCGCGTGGCTGACCCACACAGGCATGGCAGAACAGACAAACGTTGCCTGGGCTTCACTGTTGATAAGCATACTGTTTTGGCAATTGTGATGTGGGGTGTGTACTTGCACGCTCTCTCCTATCGCCCTACCCTTCAATCACTCCCCTGGCATGGAGCGATTGGAACGGTAAGGGGGACAGGAGACAGCTCATTCTCACATCAGCTCTTAAGTGTGTGGTTTGTTTCAGATGTTACAGAGAGAGTTAACTGTTTGTAGCATTGAAGCTGCACTAGACTAGTCTCATTAGAATGGTTTTGCATTTTATTTGACCTTGAATTTGTATTTATTGATTTTATATTGTCCTTAGTTGATTTTATTTGACCCTCTTAGGTCTTCTTACTTTCAATGTTTTGATTATTACTGTTTTACTCTTGCTTTTTTTTGGATTTCATTTCAGTGCTTTAAGGGTTGCAATGTTTACTGAACCTAAAACAATTTGTAATTTTAGATGTACATGATTGATTGTATTTAATGGTGTTTATTTAAAATGTCTTATATACTGTAAAGTGGACTTATGCCAGCCAAATCAATAAAAAAATTAAAAAAAATTGAGTTAGATGGTTCCTACTCCAGTTTTGTTGAGCAGAGAGGTGATGAAGCATTATTGCATGCTAGGTCATTTATGTATGTGTGTATATGTATTATGTAGTGTGTGTGTGTGTGGAGGTGGGTGCATGATATATGGGCTGGGGACTGGGTACCAAATACTAAAAATGTAACAAGAAATACTCCTTATTTTTATCCAAATGTAATTTTTTGCTGTACTAAAGCCAGTGAGTTTGAGTACTTTTGCATGGCCTCATATTTACAGTAAAAGTCCTACAAAACTGGGGGCTCTTATGTTGATGCTGGAGTTTTCTGTGTTGAAATCACAGTACTCCACAAGTGAAACATGCAGAACTGTAGTACATGTAGTAAAATATTTCTATACTTTGTCCCGTTCATTAGGTACAACAGTTTTGTGACATATTGCCAGAACCTTATAGCTGGGAGGAGCAACTTTAGAGCCTGAAAAACCATACTAAGTACCACAGAGGGATGCAAAAGCAACCATCGCTTTGTATTTTTCCCTAAACGGAACCACAGAGAGTCAAATTGTGCATCAGAAAATGCAGCTTCAGAATCAGCATCTAACAAGAAATTCTGTCTTGGCCTAGCTGCTGCCTGTCAAGCTCCATTGACAGACCCAAAGGTATTTACAGACAATGAAGTAAACATTATCACTGTCCTCACCTATGGTGGGCAGGATGATTCCTCCATAGGCTGTGATGGTACCATTTTCACCTGTAACTTGAATCCGAGCTACCAATTGGCTGGACAGAAAAGCAAGCTGCATATTTTAAGGCACAGCATCAGTGGCTTGTAGTTAAGAAGGGGAAGTTGGGATGCAGTGTGGGTGCTAAAGTAAGCAACCATGGTTTATTACACACTGGAGTAATAAGAGTGTCCAAGGAATGGATCCAGTCCCTTGTTTGTACGGCCTCCACAACAAAAAAAGGCCAGAAAACTGCCCTTCGAAAGAAGATATGAGCACAAGGGTAGCCATAGCCACCAGGAAGCAGAAAATATTGTTAGACGAGTAAAATATGGGGAGATTGAAAAAAAAAAACACAAACAAAATGCATGCCCAGAGGAAGTAACCAATCACATTTTCTGGACTACATATATGGCAAGCAAACAAGACCGGCCATTGACAGATATGCCTGTTCTTGTGGATTTGCAGATTTCAAACGGGTTATTAATGGGTAGGGTTTTGCAGACCAGGACAAGTTGTGCAAATTATGTGACTTCATTGGCAATGAAATGACACTGACCAAGTACATTGTTGAGGAAGACCTGAAATTTGCCATTTTGATTGACAAATGCACAACCGTGAGTCACCTGTCAGTGCCATCAGTTTGTATTAGAACAGCATTTGGAGGTGAGCCCACATCTATTTGTTAGGAAAAAAACAATTGCTGCAGCTATCACAAGAGAACTACAGTGTTGCCTCAAAATATTTCCGACAAAAGTTCATTAAAAAACCTGGTCTCATTCACTGCAGATGGTGCATCTGCAATGATGGTACGTGCATCAGGGGTTGCAGCACAATTGAGGAAACCAAATAACTATCCAGGTCTACTTGTCTGGCATTGCTGCAACCACCAGCTAGAGCTGGCTGTGGGGGATTTAAGTCTTTTATGCAACGCTTTTTATGCCCTTTACCACTGCTCACCCAAAAAAAAAAAATCTGAGGTAATTGCACACTTGTGCGGATCAATTGGCACTGATTTTCTGTCCAATAGGTAGGGATCTTGATACTAGATGGGTGGCATCTAGTTGCTGCACTGTAAACGTTGTTTGGGACCTCTATCCAGCTCTTGCAGCTCACTTCCAGTTAGCAGCTCTAGATGTAAAGCGTGTAGGTCCTGAAAGGGCAAAATATAGAGGACTTCTGGAAAGGCTGACTGCGGTGGAGTTTGTTAAGAACCTGGGCCTGATGCGGGATGCTCTATGTGAACTGTCTGAGCCGTCTCTAAAATTACAAGCTAACTCAGTAACTCTCCCAGCGTCCCATATTTTAATTTGCCGCCAAATTAAAGTTTGAGGCACTGGCAGGAGGCAGGCAAGCAGAATTCAAACTTGCCACAGAATATGCCAATACTCTATTAACGTTTCAAGGGGTTACTTTGCATGGAGGGAGAAAAGTTGTCGAAATCAATAGACAGCAGTTTATCTGAAGCCTGGCAAATTACATGCAAAATAGACTCCTTAATACAGCTTCCTTGCATGTTCCAGGCACTTCAGGGGAATCAATGTCTTCAGAGTTTCAAAAATTGATATCGGCATGCCAAGTTGTTTACCCTAGGTACTGTGGTGCTGCCCCTTTAAGGGCACATGCACACGGCAGAGTGATGTTGCACTCTGCTGCGTGCAGTATAAATAAAGTGGGCGTTCACGGCCGTGGCAGTGCGACCGGGGAGCCAGACCCAGCCACAACTGAGTGCGTAGCCTTTGTTGGTGGGGGTAATAGGAGCTCACGGACACTCCGGTAACGGAGACGCTTCACAGTAGCAATGATTCAGGTGATAACATCAACCCGGGCACAGCGGCGATTCTTTTTCTTCTTCTGTCATGATTACTTCACCATTCTGAATGCCACGGAGAGTGAAGAAGCCACGCTTTTTTGGCAACCATTTTGGACAATAGGTCGGGATGGTCACGGCTCTGTAGTAGAGTGCCTGTGCACCATCTGGGCATTTTATCAGCCGAACAGCTGATATTGCACATGCTGTGCTCTTGAAGTGTTTTTCTTCATTTTTCTAGTCAAGCAAGAGGTGAGAAGCTGGGAAAGGCCTAAAATTTCCTTTGTTGTTCCCCTGGGCCCACCCTGCTCAATTTTGAGCCACTGGTGGTTGGACAGCCCTTTGGCAGTAACATCTGCACAATCTGTGCACTGCTGATATGGGGTGCTCTGGGTGTAGGCCTGGTGCCCCAGAATTTTTTCATATTTTGGACCTTTTCCAGGGTGCCTGGGAAGGCAGTCGAGGCCTTGTTGCATGGTGGTGGAATCAGAAGATTGCAGGAGCAGTGTCTCGTCAACCTTGTCACACTCATCCTCTGTGTGCTTCATCAGTGCCTGACGGACAATATCACACTCATTTTCGGGGTGCAGAATTGTGAGTTGCAGCTCCATCTAGTTTGGGTGGGGTGCCTGTGCACTTATTGCCATGCAGGATGGTCACGGTGCGGAGCACCTCCTGGTCCCCGGCACCGCCTGTGGCGCCGCTTGCGCTGAGACAGAAGGGGCACTTCCACCAATGCCTGAATTTGACATCTCGGTGCTCCGTCCAGTCTGGGGCCAAGATGGAAGATGTGGAACAGGCTGGATATGTACTTCAGAGCCACGGGTGAGACCAACGACAGTAAGGTGGCAACACTGCTGTATTCTGCAGGGCCTGCAGTACATGGGGTGTTTCAGTCTCTGCAGCCTCCCAATGCTTCAAATGACGCAGCTACGACTGCTATGAGGGAATACTTCATGCCGCTAGCAAACACTGACTATGTACACTTCGTCATGTGCTCCACCCGCCAGAAGGATGACGAGAAATTGGACACTTCCTACGGCAGGCTGCGCCGTTTATCTCTGCCATGTGCGTGGGACAATCTCGACATGATGATGCACAACCAGCTGATCCAAGGATGCGCGTCAGGCAAGTTGCGCAGACTGGTGTTGCACGAACAAGGAATTACGCTGCCTCACATTTTGGAGCTTGGACAGTGCCCAGAGGTGTTAGAGGTGCGAGCATCCAAGATGGAGGCGGGCGTGCGCCCAGGGAAGTCGGAGGAAGTCTGCAGTTGGCTGCGGCCAGGGCAGCAGAGACACGAGGAGACCGGGTGGTAACCAGCATGACCGTGGCACAAGGACAATGGACTCCTACATGAAGTGCAGATATGACCTCCCACAACCCGCAGATTGCCTTGCGCAGGGGAAATCATGTGGTAGATCTGGGGCATCAGACCATTACGCCTGGATGTGTAGAGCTCCACTGCCAGTCGTCGTCCCAAGGGGAACCGTTAGAGCTGGGTTCTTCCAGCAACAGCGCCCACCCAACGTCACCCAGGTTGCTAAAGGGGAGGAAGGTGACCCTCCGGAGGACAATGAGGAGGACCAGGTGTTCTTCGTGTCAAGTGTGGGCGTCTTGCGGTCCAAGTACAGGCGACAGCCATCGTGCCTGGTACAGGTGAACAAATCTGTGCCGGTTGACACAGGGGCATCCATGAATATCATGCCATGGGAACACTGATGCCATGGACTGCCCGCCAAGGCTATTAACTCATAAAGGCATCTATCTTTAAGTTTGGTGGCACACAACACATTCCATCGGGTGGGGCGTTGATCAGAGGCCATTTTTACATGACGACCAGCCTTGCTGAGCTGTGCAGCGGTGGAGACGCTTGGCATTGTGAGCTTTGCCTAGTCTATGTGGAGGATGTACGGGAACTCCTTTCTAAGTACAGTCTGTTTGAGGGCTTCGGGCACATGGCAGATGACATGGTGAGGCGCCACATCAATGAGTCCATCCAGCCGATTGACTGAAGCATCGCCGGGTCCCATTTCATCTGAGGGACTTAGTTGACAAAGAACTGGACATTTTAGTTGAGCTGGACATTGAGAAGGTGGAAGGCCAGACACCCTGGATGTCTGATTGTCATCACACAGAAACCCAAGCAGCCGGACTCAGTGCGCATGTGTGGATATGCGGCTTCCAAACAAAGCCATTAAAAGGGAACGCCATCTTACCCCCACCATAGATGATGACATGGCTGAAAGGCAAGGAGCCTGGCTCTTCTCTAAACTGGACTTGAGTGCTGGAAATATCAGGTTGTGCTGCACCCAGAGTCACATTACATAACCCTTACTACTCAAAGCGGTCTCTACCGCTACAAGCGCCTGAGCCTTGGGGTGTCATCGGCGGCTGAGGTCTTCCAGAATATTATCTGGAGTGCCCTTGCTTACTTGGAGGGACTACTGAACATAAGTGATGACATCTTGGTGTTTGCACGGTCAGAGGTAGAACATCTGGGCAGGCTGGCAAGGACCTTTGAGCGACTTTAATCTCTTGGTCTGACTCTGCACAGGGATAAGCATGAATTCCTGAAAACCAAGATAGTTCTTTCGCTTTGTCTTCAGAGAAGGGGGTGTGTCACTGTACCCTCGAAAAGTGAAAGCCATTGTGAAGGCAAGACCTCCGGAAAACGTGTCGGAAGTCTTGAGTTTTCTCGGTATGGTCACATTGTGGCTGGTTCATCAAGAACCTTGTGTCCTGGTCGGAACCGCTACGGGCTCAGACTAAGAAAGATGTCACCTGGCAGTGGGGGCCGCTGGAGCAGGCCGGTTTTGAGGACGTAAGGGGGGCATTGACAGTGGAGGACACCATGGCCTTCTTTGACCCATCTCTTCAATCATAAATTGTGGTGGACGCCAGCCCGTTTGGACTGGGGGCCGTGCTCACTCCGGTCGACTCCAACTCGGAGGGCCACCTGTTGCCTATGCCAGCAAGGCATTGTCAGAGACAGAGCAGCATTACTCTCAAATTGAGAGAAAGGCCTTGGCGGTCTTGTGGGGTTGTTGTCACTTCCGGCTGTATGTCCTGGGGAGGCCGGTGACAGTGGTCACGGATCACACGCCCCTCCTGCCCATACTGGCGGGGTCGTCTAAGGCGCCGGCCAGGATTGAGAGGCGGATGTTGGCCCTGCTGGAGTACAGGGTATCCCCTGTGTACCGGCCCTGCAACAACAATGTGGCTGACTACCTCTCTAGTCACCTGAGAGGGGAGCCAGAGGGGCTACAGAACATCAGTGCGGTGGAGGCAGACGAGCACGTTGAGCTGGTGGTGGAGGCAGCCACCCCGAACTCCGTGCCGATCCGTGAGCTGGAACATGCAGCTGCAGAGGACGGGTGCTTCATCATCCTGAAAGCAGCACTACAACACGGCTCGTGGAGGGCTGTCGTGGACACCTTGGCTCTGAGAACCCAGGAAGCAAAGATGGCGTTGGAACATCTATGGAGGGTCAAGGATGAGCTGGCATTCTCAGAGTCAGGACTGTTGCTCCGGTGTGACCGGATTGTGATCCCGCAAGTGACGGTGACGCAGGTGATTGAGCTGGCTCACCAAGGGCATCAAGGCACCGCCAAGACAAAGGCCTGCCTGTGACAGAAGGTGTGGTTTCCTGATCTGGAGAGGCAGGTCGGAGAGTTTGTGGCGGCCTCTGTGTCCGCTTCTTGGTGTGCCGTGTGTTTTTACATTCTGTAGGTAGTTATCCTACATTTGCTGTTTCTTATGAAAAAGTAGAAGTGTTGTGCTGCCGCTTTAAGGGCACATGCACGCAGCGGAGTGATGTTGCACTCTGCCACGTGCAGTATAAAATAAAGTTGCCATTCCCGGCTGCGGCAGTGCGACCGGGGAGCATGACACAGCCACAAGTGTGTGCGTGGCGTTTGTTGGTGGGGGGAGGGGCTCACAGACATTCCAGTAACGGAGACTCTTCACAGGTACTGGCCAAATGATTGACATTGTATGGGGAATATGAAGTGCAGGCACTTTGTAAAAGGTTTCAGCTAAAGAAATAATGAGTGGCTTCCTGTAATATAAGGACAATGGTGGAAAGCGTGTGCCAGAGGAAATGCTTCCACTTATGAAAACACTGGACAACAAAGCCATATCTACTGCAGAACGTGAACGTGTGCTCAGTCACATGACTACACACACCCCTTAGAAACTCACTAGGCATTGAAAGAGGGAGCAATTTATTGTTTGTGCATCGCAATGGCCAGTCCAGAAAAGTATGTTAACAAATGGCTACTTCGGGGGTCGCCGTGGACCAGCACACACAGCTTGCCAGGCGTGGGAAAACAAACCTGATGACAATGGAGAAGAAAATAAAAAGAAAAAAAAAGAAAAAAATCACGAAACGAGCTTGGTCTCTACTGTAAACAATTGCTGCAATTTGGTTACAAATAGCAACTTCATACTGGCTAGTGCAATATTTGTGTGGTTGCCCCAATGTACAGTTTGTACACAAGTATTTAAGATGTAGTCTAGTTTGACCAATGAAGTACATCTGAGCAACACAATCACATCTGCCAAGTTTAAGGGTTTGAAGACTGAAGTATACTATGTAAAGAATGTAAATGAAAGTACACATTAGTGCTGTGCAAACAGGGAAAATGAAATTCAGTGTGGCTCTGTCCTTAATACGGACTGCAAGCCCTACCCCAGTGCTTGCTGCTTGCCTTCACCTCAACAGATGATGGGACACCAAAACGTTTAAGCGGTAATGATATTTTGGGTGCACTAGTACCAGGGACGTGGTTTAAAGTGGAATTGATATATACTTTGGAAAAGAAGCAGCATGAAAGAAATTGTGCTGTTTTAAATTATTATTTTGGACATTTCCTTTGATCTGAGGTCAACTGCCAGCTCTGCCCCCTCTAAACCCGCCTCCTCAGACCCAGACCCCCGACCCCCGCCTCCCCAATCTCCACCCCCACCCCTTGTGGAATCCCTTACAAAATTGTTTCCATTTCCACCATTGTGCATCAGAAAGCATTTACTGTGTTCTCTACTGGAGTCTGGTGTTGAAAGCAATACGTGTTGGACTAAGGTCGGGTATATGTTCAGCCAGGGGACGTGCCGAGCAAAGGGAGGCCTGGGGAGGACGCTGCCATAGCCGCATCACCCAGCAGGCCCCCCCCCTGGGTCCACGTGTCCCCATCACCCACAGCAGGGACCAGCTGGGGTACCCCTCCCCAGACCAACCGACGCCAGCAATAGGAAACTGGTGTGGGGGAGGGAACCCAAGGTGCGAAAAGGGTGGGGGGAAAAAAATAAGGTAATCCGTTTCCCATTAGGTGCTTATAAGCAGAGTTTAAACAAACAGCCTTGTTTCCTGATCAGCTGAGGGCAGAAAGGTTCATGTGTCCAGTGTTCCAGTGGAGGAGGAATTATTCTGGTTCAAGTGAGGCAGAAGCGTCATTTGTGGGTTAAAGGAACAGGAGTGAAGGCCAGAGGCAGGGACCACCGTTCGGAGCCAGATGGGGGTTCTGTTTACTGGTAGGGGTCTTTCAGGTGTTTGGGTAGTACAGGTCAATGGGCTGAGTGCAAGCGAGGGACGGGTGTAGGCCTTTGTTGAGCAGTATGAGAGGGCAGCCGCTGGTTAAGCGCGTTGAATTTTCATGTTTAGGGTGTATATGGAGTGAGTGAGGGAAATGCACGTGATGACTAAAGCTAAGAGTTACAAATTAAGGCACATAACTGGGGCGAGAAGCTTACTTGCAGGAATTGCGTTAGTGGTAGGGCTAAGTAGTAGGTTTACAGTAAGGGGATTGGGAGTGGACGTGAAGGTTGGTAATCAGCATGGTTTTTCACTTTTCAGTGGGGCGGTACCAAAGTTAAGAATCATTGTAGAATAGTGGGGCGTTGTGGTATAAGTGTGGGAAAGGGCAAGATATTCAGAGACGGTCGCCCGAGTTGAGGCCGTCTGGATATTTCATATGCCATTTAGGGGATGCAATGCGCACAGCAGAGGCGGCCATGTTGGGGATGATTTAATGATGGTCCCGGAGCAGCGGGTAACATCCTCACAATGTTTTTGGATAGTGGCAGTAGCTAGTTGTGACCCACCAGCATTAGTCGGCGTGGCAGAATAGTGGCCAGCTTTCAGTGAGAGCTGCCGCGTGTCGGTACCAGAGGACCGTACTATTGGAGGTTCACGCGAGCAGACTTAGTTTGTTCTTTTTCTTAACATGTTTACAGTGTACTCTTGCTGATCATAGGATCTATAATCCTTGGCCTTGAGTTGGACTCTCTACCTTAGAAAGCTCAATACCAAAGGATTTAACCCCTCGCAAGCCAACCAAAAGGAACTAAAAGTTCATGAGGAAAGGTCTTCCTTTGTAAAAACTGTCAACACAGTTATACACAAAAAAGAAAATAATCCTTACTTGCCCGATGCCCTTGTGGATTAGGTCAGTTAGAACATCTGCATTAGCGATGTGGGCCTCACCCCATAAGCACACAAACTATATCTGCTGCTTGGTAAGGGACATCATTTTGTTTGAAAAACGGACTGCTTTGGCGCGGTAGTTTGATTTGTGGAATTTTGTGCATGTCTAGTATGATTGCACCAGTGCCATGAGGTTAACAAGGGCATGCTACACAGACGGCATCAAGGTAACACTGTACAGTCTGCAATTACAGCCCCACACAGCCCCTCACCCCGGTAGCTCTTCCATAATTAGATTGAAATTCATGACCCACATTGAGCTTGTCAGACGCGCCTGCTCTAACTGTAAATTCATGCAAGCAGTGCCTCTGCGGAGCGAGGTGCTCAAGTATGCTGTAGCGGGGTTAGCAGCCCGATCCGTTTCAGCATCGCTACAGAAGGGACCAGCATTAGTTAACAGAACTAGGCTTGGACGTGTCTTCATGGCTAAGCACATATGACAGAAATGCTTGCCTTAACACTTCACAGCACGCAATCTAATGACAAGCTGGCACTGCCCCTATAATCTTAGCAAACAAAAACTGATGTGACATTACTGTAGCCACATTAAACACCAAAGTTCCAAACCCCATGTCAAGCCCCCCCCCCACCCCTGGGGACCACGAAACCAGAATGCAAAAGGAGCATGCCGAGTTGTGGACAGCGTCTCTGGTTTAGGTCTGGGTAATACAAGTCAATTCTGCCCATGCAAATCTGACTGCGAAGCAATTTCATGTCAAGGGGGTGGCGGGCGCAAATATCAGCAGTGTATAACCAGTTAGGTCACATGCCATGGTACGTGAAAATATTGTTATGGAAGGGCAATGCAAAGGGCAGATATCGGCTGAAAGGTACATTATGGGATTTGGAGATAAAGCAATTGGTGACAGTTGTACGTCCATGTTATACAAGGTCTGAATAAGGAATCACAGCAATATCGTATGGGGAATAACTTTGTGAACACATAGCGAAACCCACCCGTAAAGAGAGCTGCTTTTTTTTTGTACAGTTGAACCAGCATTGTGTGTTGCCGCTCGTCCCTCGCACCAGCGTGCTTCCTGGAGGAGGCGGGGCAGGAGGCAGGAGCAACACGTGACTGGATCACGTGATCGCGGCCGCCTACAAAGGACCAAGGCAACCACCCTTGTGGCGTTAAGCCCGGCTGGAGTAAAGCCCTGAGACTGTTGTGCGGCTGTTGGGCGCAGTTGGCGCAAATAATCATATGGGTTCTGCATAAGATCACCAGCTGCCACCAATAGCTGAGGCGAACCTGAGGTAAGGCCTACATCGTTAATAACACTCGTTCATACAGCGTGAGACTGCGGGATCTTATATCCTTTGATCACGCTGTATTGTCCAACTACGGCACGATAAAAGTCGTCTTGTTACTTTTTTCATCTTTTTTTATTCAATTTTTCCGGTCCTGATACTTCTAAAGATTCTATTTAGCATCTCATCTTCAACTTTGGTAGTAAGCACTTTTGATGCAAGCTGATCATCTACCCTTGATCTATTGAATGCTGTAAGACATATTGTTTACCACTTGCTACCAACAATCAGTGAATATTTCACAGAGTGTCGATTACACCAAAACTTGATGAAACTCCGCAGCACCAAAGATATGGAAGGGGCAAGGAATGGTTCGTACTTAAACCAAAGCTGCGAAGTGGTCACACCAACTGCCCAACTCGCCCAGGAGAATGTCTACCTGTCGAATGGACACGTAATCCAAGTTTTGGTACATGCTGATGAAAAACATAGTACCCCAACAACAAGTCAGTCAGAGAAAAACCCAAATATTGCTATAATGAATAACTGGAAAAAAGGGCTGGAATACACTATCTCGACAAGAAAAATACAAAGCAAAATAGAAAATCATTTCGGGAACAAGCGACATAAAAGCCACAGTGACATCGAAGGAGAATCCCTTATTCTTTGGGAAGAACCAAGACACTCCCAAACCCCAGCTTCTAGCACAGAAATACATACTGGTGCAGTACATCCGGAAGAAAAAACCTGTACCTCACCTGTGGAAGATAATGCATTCACCCTAACCTTACAAAACACACAATCTTCATCGACTATTGCGCAGCAAATGCCGGAACAAAGGGACCTAGAAAGAAAAGATGAAGAAGAAGCAATAACAAATCCAAATTCAGACACATTGAAAGCACTGAACTTTGTTCTTAGCTCATTGGTTTCAGTCTTTGAGATGCTAAAAGGAGAGGTCCAATCGCAAAATGGGACATTGCTAGAAATGACTAAAGAAATTTCCCTTTGCGACTCTACTCTAGTGGGCCTGGCAAATGCCATGAACACAAAACTGAGCACCCCAATTCAGGCACTGAACATTGAGATTGCAAAACAAGGACTCGACATCTCCTCCATCCAGCAATCACTGAAGGAAAAGAATCAAATTGAAAACCAAAACAACACACTTTTGAAAGAAATCTTCTCAATATTGAAAGGACAACTGCCCCCAGTTCAAAGAGAAGAAACTGTAGAAAAAATTCAGGACTATTCATTGGAGGATACCCCACTATCAGACTCAATATTGGAAGAATTCCTAAGACTAGCTACAGTACTAGAGGAAGAGGAAAATACTGGAAAAAGCACAAAAGAAACCAATTCTGGTAACCAAAAAACCAGACTGGCGGAAAAAACTCAGGAATGGCAAGAACAAGGGGAACAAACATCAAGAGGCAGAAGAAAAAGGAGAAACCGCTCAGCAAAGAGAAAGGGCTCCAAATCCTCACAGTCAAAAAATAAAAGCAAACGTAACAGAGGGCTGAAGCAAAACAAAATCACAAAAGAAAAAGGTAAGATCCAGGTAAAAATATATTCTGATATGTCTTGTGAGGAGCAGGACAACATTGTGGGCGACGCTAAAACCCCTCTTATTGGCACCAAAAAAAATAAACTTAATACAGGAAAGGGAAACCAGAAAATCAAAATCGACATCCCTAAAAAAACCAAATCAACTAAAGACAAACAATTGGATGATACAGTTCCAGTAACAAAAGCAAGCATTGGCTTACAAACAGAGGAGCTGACAGGACAAAAAAACAATCCAAAAAAGAAAAGCATAGAGATTGTAAAGGACCTGAAAAATCAGATAAGTCCGGAGGAGACACCAAGGAAAAAAAACCTAGCCGCTCAACCTCAAAAAGAAAATATAGCCAAAGCAGTCAAATGGGCTCCAATTTTCACACAAAAAACAGGGCAGTATGCAGTAAAAAGATCTTGTGGGAATGTTACTGCCACAAATCAACAGGAAAATAGGAAAATTGCCCCCATCTTTTTAACAAAGAAACCGTTGACCTCCAAGGACTCAAGTAAAACCTCTTCAGATGCAACTGCTCCAGCAAACAGGCTGGGAGGTAACACGTCTGAAATAAATGCATTCCAAGTCATAAATGGAGAAGGAAAATACGTCAAACTTGATACTGAGAGGCATCATGAGGGGAACGCTGAAGGTACCCGCTCACTCACCGATTTATGTGACAATCTATCTGAAAATACAGCAATGGGAAATGTAAATGAAAGGATTTGGCTGAGACTGCGTTCAAACTATGGCCACTACAAATCCTTGAACCGGGGAGTGATCTTGAACATAATACAAAAAATAGGAGACCTTCGCTCTTTAACATCTAAGGACATTGAAAGCGTGAAATTCCCATTGTCATGCGATCCATTTTTGGTCGAACTCATCATGACCTCAGAGACCGCAAAAAATGACATCTTGCGAAACTCAATCGAGTTGGAATCCTATGGACTGGAAGTCTCATACTGCAAGAAGAGAAATAACATCATGGCCAAATACTGCACTCCCCCACGCCCAAACAAAGAAACAACATATCAAAATGAGGCAATTCTCACAAAGCAAGGAAGCTTAGAAAAGGGCTTCAAAACAAAAGAAAACACCCTTATGCTCTTACCAGATATACTGTCAGAAGTTCTGAAGAAGCTGGGTCTGGGCACACAACAACTTTAGAAAGAACCATGTTAATATCTTTAGCTGGAACACAAGAGGCTCCAGTGTCATCAGAGGCAAAGAAGCAAGGTCACACATATTCAATCAAGGGGATGCAATTCTTTTACAAGAAACCTGGTTGGTCAATCCGCTAAGCATCGAAGGGTATATGGTCCATTGTTTGTCAGCCACACAAAAACCACTGGGTCGGCCCTCAGGAGGCTTACTAATAGCATTAAAAAACCAAGTCTTTAAAAATGCAAAGGAAATATGGAATAATCCCCAGGGCATTCAGGCATGCAGAGCCGAAGTATCAACACAAGAAAACACCACAACTTGGGTCTTTGTAAATATTTACTGGAACCCAGCAACATCAAAACTAGACTGCTTTTTAGAGAATTTAGCATCTCTATTCGAACTACTAAAAACAACTCTAGTTTCTAGTAAGATCGTGGTAGCTGGAGACTTCAACACGAATTGCCTATATCCCCCAAAAGGAAACTGTGATCGAGTAACCCAGAGAAAAAGAACTCTGGGAAAACAATGGCAGGATTTTATGGAACAATGGGACCTCCATATGGTAGTGGGCTCACAGGAGGGCGTAAAAGAACCATACATAACCTGGAGAAGAGGTAAATCTTCCTCAGCCTTAGATTATATCTTCGTTTCAAAAACCCTGCTTGCTTTGCCCTATACATTAAAAATAATACAGGAGCCTGGAAGTGACCACAGCAGACTGGAGCTGTCACTCGAAAACATTCTGACAACAGAAGCTGAACGAGAATTACAGATGCTAGAAGGGAAGAAAGGAAAACTTAGAGTTGTAAAGTATAAAGATGGGGGGACTAACTTAAATGGAAAACTTAAAATGATTCCCGAATACATATGGAAATCACAATGCGATCCACACCGATTTACCAACTTCCTATGGGCAACCTTAGCACCCAAATACCTAGCGGGAGAAGCCAAACAGAAACACCTGCACTCCTTTGACGAATTCACACAAAAAAGAAAAAGAGAGCACAGGAAAACGTTAAGAGACATCAAAAAGGCAGGACTTTCAGTGGAGGAGATGAAAACTGAAATAAGAACCCAAAAAGCCAACTATAAATCATGGTCGATTTCGCATAACGCAATTCGTATGCAAATAGATGGAGAGCACATACTACAAACACTCAGAGAAAAAAACAGCAAGAACTTCTGGGAAGTAATGAACCAGTTTGAAGGGGATCATGCACAATCATTATGCAACCTAGTGTCAGAAGATGGCTGGGTGAGCTACCTGACAGAGACATTTAAGAGCGACGAAACCCGCGAATTTAGATCTAATCCAGATATTACCTGGCAACTTAACTTCTGTGAAGAAGACATACAGGAAATCATAGCCAGTTCCTCATCATCAAAAGCATCGGGCTTAAACGGGTTGACCTATCAGGCACTGAAAAGTGAACCATTATTGTGGTCAAAGTTATTATCCGCTCTCTTCAGAGAAATACTAAAACAACGAACCTTTCCTGCTTCTTGGAAAACGGCCCTTATAATTCCTCTTTTCAAATCCGGGGATCGTCGTAAACCAACGAATTATAGACCGATAGCATTGCTGGACATTGAAAGCAAAGTCTTCATGAGACTATTACTAACTCACGTTACGAAATGGGTTGAAGATTCCAACATTCTATCACGCTTCCAAACAGGATTTCGCAAAGGCCACTCAACATCTATTAACGGCCTGATTCTAAACATCTTGAATGAGCAAGAGAGAGGGGGGAAAAAACAAATGCTGTACGGAGCCTGGATAGATCTGTCCAAAGCCTTTGATCAGGTGGAACGAACCCTACTGTGGGACAAACTCCGGAACTGGGGAATTCCAGAAACTCTTCTGTCAATTTTGGTGGAACTTCATAAAAACACCAACCTAAGAATACGGCTCGATGCAATGGGTCACCTGTCCAGACTAGTTGAAGTTAATAGAGGTGTAAGACAAGGGTGTCTGGGGGCACCTCTGTTTTTCAACTTGTTCCTGGCAGATATGGGCCACTTTCTAGAAACATCTGCTTTGATAAGCCCAACATTAAATGGGAGGAAAATCTGCTGGCTGGCATACGCGGATGACATAGTTCTCCTCGACAGAACATCAATAGGGCTACAACATCTACTGGACAAATTGAATGAATATGTAGGATTAAACAAATTAACAGTTAATCCATCTAAATCGAACATCTTGATTTTTAAACATCCATTGTCAAAAGCAAAAAACATAAACTGGACCATGGGAGGAGAACGGATCAAAACAGTAGAAACCATAAAATATCTGGGTTATAACATCCATGCACATCCAGCGACATACAAAGTAGAAAATGAAGTGGCAGTCAAAATAACACAATTCATATCACAGATGATCAAGCTAAACTATAAATTCTGCAAGTTCTCTATTTTGCCTCTGGTAAAGTTCTATCTCGCCAATGTGGTTCCAGTTGTTCTATACGGTCTAGAAGCAAAACCGGATCTCTGGTTCATAAACTGGGACAACTATGAGGGCCGCCTCTGGAAAAGAGTTTTGGGTCTTCCAAACTGCGCCACCCTAAAAAGCCTAAGATTCGAACTAGGCCTAAAATCCTTAAACTGTATGGCTGATTGGAAGCTCATTTCACTATTTAGGGAAATAACACTAAGTAAGGACTCGACGTTGTATGGCGATCTCAAACACGAAGTATTATTGAAAAAATCCGCTATTCTCATCTCGTTGGAACGGAAAACTTTGGAAATGCTAAAAAAATTGGACCTGAATGAAGAGACTTTGGCTCTAAACCCTCTTAAAGTAAAATGTAGACTAGAAGAACGGGACTGGATTGAAACAGTGGAGAAAGCACGAGAGGACCCAACTCAAAATTTATTCTTGAAGGGAGAAAAGAAAATTGGATCACTCTCATGTTATCTACTGAAATCTCCAAATAGAAAACTGCGCTCGGACTTCCTCAGAATGAGACTGAATCTCGTCCACTGTGGGGCGGTTTTGGCAAGACGTAACCAAGGGCACATGGCAATAAAATTATGCTCAATTTGCGCAAACCCTGCCAAACAAACGCTAAAACATATCCTAATGGATTGCGAAGGCACCTGGCTTCAGCGATTAAGATTCTTCGGAGCTCTGGTACGGAGGGAGGAAGACATAGTTACAGACTTCCTCTGGGACAGAATAATCTCAGGGAAAAATGCTGCACTTACGTTTGCAGCAATCCAGGTGCTAAGAGAAAGTGGTGTGACAATCTAACACAACGATCCAAAGGATAGAGGTACCTAAGTAGGTCATTTATAGGAACAGAAAAAAACCTGGCAGGGTTGGTGGACAGTAAGAAACCTCAACACAAGTTATGTCTCCTTCGTAACTAACGCAAACTGTCTTGTATTACCTTCCTCTTTTGTAAAGGCTTAAGCCAAAACAAATAAAAAAAAAAAAAAAAAAAAAAAAAAATATCGTATGGGGAATGGCTTACAGGGATAGTGGGGGCAATCACAAGGGGAAGGTATACTTTGCGGCGCAGACCGGGATGGTGGATTGCGCTATGGGGTATGGCGCGCTTTGTCTTTCATTGTGGCATATGAGGTGCTGTGGCATAGTGGGTTGGCAGCCGAGCTGCTGCATGGATAATAATGATACAGGAATGCTATAACATCCAGCTGCTGTGTAAAAACCTGCAAAAATGGATCGAGTGTGAAACTAAGGTGGCAATGATGAAAGATGAGTACGCTGAGGGTAACCACCGCGGTACTGGGATGGAGCTTGAAAGATTTCACACAAGCTTCAGATAAGGGAGGGGGAAACCCTCATAACAACTTAACATGCTTAAGATAGGGAGCTAGTGAGGACACGAAGAGCTTTCAGATCAGAGGTTAAGGGCATGAAGCGAGAGAAAGGCCCTGGGAAGTTAGAAAGAATAAGGAAATGTAGACCGACAAACTGGTAAAGGCAACAAAAGCGTTGAGAATGCAGAACGATGCAGAAAAAATGATGAATGCTGTCTGTGGGAAAAACACAAGGCATATGTGGAATTTGATTAACAATGGTGGTAATTTCAGAGAAATATAGATGGTCAGGTAACTGAAGAGGGATGGGTGAGTCATTAATCGACAACTTGCTAGAGGAGGTTCGACCGGAGCCAATGTGTGTTTAGGGGAAAGGCTGGTCCTTTAAATTGGATATTAAAGACGGAAGGAGCATGCTGTCCAAGCTTAGCTCTTCGAGTGCAGCTGGCCCGGATGGCCTTTCAAACTTTACCCTGAAATCTAACATCAAAATCGGAGCAATATGGATGCTAATATTGTTTAATCAAATTATGGTAAACAAACAGGTACCTTGGTCCTGGAGAGAGGCCATAGTAGTCCCAATATTCAAGAAGGGCGACAGAGGCAAGCCGAAGAACTATCGTCCGATTGCCCTCCTTGATTCATTGGGAAAGCTCTTCGCTTCGGTCATACTGCACGACTTGAACTCTTGGGCAATAAGAAGTGGCAGACTAGATCCCAGGCAGTCAGGATTCAGGAAGAGGGTAGGGACATCCCTCAATTTGTTTATCCACAATGTGTTGAAGCATAGGGCGATTGTAAAAAGAAATCTTGAATCTATATGGCATTTATAGATCTAGAACAGGCCTTTAGTGGGGTAGATAGGCAGCATTTGTGGGCTAAACTGAAGAGCTGGAATTGCCAGACTGACTTGTTAGAAGCTATCCAGTCACTTCATACGGGGACATCTATACAAATAAGGAGAGCGGCTGATGGGACTGTCAAGGAACATTCACACCTTGTGGTCTTAAACAGGGATGCACTCTAGCGCCATTGGTCTTTAGCGGTTAACTGGAGGCAAATGGCATGAAAATAAATGTAAAGAAATCTAAGGTATTGGTCATGTCAGCGGCAGGCAGGAAAAGGAGAGAGACTAGGTAGAAGGTTGATGCTCAGCCCCTAGAGTGGTTGAATCAATTGTGTGAACTGTGATGAATAAAAATCTGAATGAAAGTGGCCAGTACATCTTTTTGGAGGGACAAATTGATAAAGATTATTACTCAAAGGACAGCCCTTTATAAGAGAAATGGTGGGTTTTCACTAACACCGATAATCACCTTAAACCTTACATGCCAAGTATGGGCGCTATTTGAAGGTTACTTCTGGTGCAAGGTATTGAGACTAACAAATTCACTTCCGGTGGCAGCAATACGGCATGAACTTTGATTGCAATCTATGACTTCCATTGTGTTATGGAAATAAACATCGCTGTATCGAAAATGCACGATGGCCAATGGGGTGCTTCCTTTTGCCATCTTAAGAGCTCAGGAGCACCCAGATGAAAAGGTTTTGATAGAATGGAAATCGAAAATAGAAAGGGTCTCACAACACCATAATATTGAAACTGAGGTGTTGGTTAGCAATCCACTTAAAGGGGAAGATAATCTTGAAAAGGCAGATGGATCGAAACTACTAGTGTAACGCTCACCTGGTATCCACGGGGACGTCACTCAGCCTGTTCTGACCTCTTACGACCTCGAACCCTTCCCTGGAGTCTACTCGACTGGCGACTGGGCCTGAAACACAGGATTGGTAGAGTTTAACATCCTATTGACTGTGTGCTTGAACCCCTTCTTCCCTGGGGTCCAACCCTTCCCTTTGTTCCACAGCTCACCTTGTTTTCTTGGAAAGTGTGCTCTCTGTCCTGCATTCAGCACAGGGGCACGTTGATTGATGCAGGCTCGTTGCTGCCTAGTTTCATCACTGGCAACAGTCCGACAGGTAATATAATGAGTCTTTTGAACAGTTCTCCAACTTCGTTCTTTTCCTTCCTTCGATGATGGTCGGCATCCGGGGATGGCGACGTGCTGCTGAGATGAGTAGCGCTGAAGGTGAGTGAGCGCGATGCAGAATGCGACCCTTTCGTATTGAACCGAGTTCTTTTTCCTGTGTCTTTTAGGTGCTGCGACGTTTTCAGCGTGGATGCCGGTTATGAAGAAATGCAGTGAGTAAGCGCAGTATGCGGCGCCTCTAGACTAAACTGGAGTGTCTTTTCCCTCTTGCAGATGGATGAGAAGTTCAGGAGACAGAGTTCCCCCAGAGCGACTGGGATTCAGGTAAGCGTTTGAAGCTCGTACAGTCTTTAAAAATAAGCGAAGATTTGCTGAATGCTTACTAATGCCTTTTTTCTGTTCTTTTCCCTTTTCCTTAGGAAGCGGCGTGCCGGGATGGGAATGACACCGAAGATGCCCGCAGAACAGAAGGAGCGATGAATGATGGGCAGAAGCGCCGCAAGGTAAGGCTGTTCCTAATGGTGTTCTTGCAGGAGCTGAGCGCAGAAGAAAGTTGCAGGCCTACTGGAGACCGATCCAAACACGGTGAGTGTCACGCTGCAGGTGCAGAAAACACAAAGCATGTTTCTCAGCCTGGGCATGGCTTAAATATTCTCTGTGTATTCTGTTGGGTGTCCTGACCCACGTTTGAGCTATCATGCTGCAACATTTGGTGCTGTGGGCTTAGAAAATCCAAGATGGCCAAAAAGCCCACAAGTGCGCCAGAATCCAGGAGAACCACCCAGTTTGTGCGCACACCCAAAATGGTTACCTAACTTGCCACCCACCAGTGTAGAGAAAGATCTTTGTTAACAAAATCCACTGTTACTGATGTCAAAAAGTTGCTGAAATCGTGGCTCATTGGACTACTTTAAAGATTCAACCCTTTTGTGGGGTTCCACATAACCATCTTACTGTAAGGAGCCCCATCAAAACAATGTTAAGCAAGGATTTACTACCATGTAAGAACCATTCCTGTTTAGAATGCATTAATCCAAGAAAGATCCCAAAATTGCATGCAGTACCAACAAAATCCTCAAGGCGGCGCTAGCGGTCTAAACTCTGACAGGAGAACTGAGTGCAGTTGCTGACAAAGGGATTTGACTCAGCTGACTTCAAAGGCTGCATTTTAATTAAAAATTAGCCACATGCTGTTCCCAGAGGCCTGAAGCCTGGGAAACCCTCTCACCTCTAGAGCTTCACACCAGGAGTTAGAATCTCACATGACCTCTTGATTGATAGAAGGCAGACTGGCTGGGAGCCTCCTGGAGACCACACAAAAGGCTCTTGCAATTGAATAGGATATGTTGATTTTGACTGTTTCCTGTCAACAAAGGCCTGCCTGCCAGAAGACACATGTGACTGACCCACCCAAGTCTTGGAGGCGGACTCCAACACTCTGAGAACTGAATTGAAAGCAAAATATATATTTTACAGAAACACTGATAACTCTTTGTAATCAAATGACAGAAATGTATAACTTCGAGAGCCTTAATTTAAAAAATGTACTTTCAATTCAAGCCCAAACTCCAATTTGTGTGATGTTCTGGGGGCAAACTAGCAGTTAAGAGGGTATTACTTAAAATGTATGCATGTTAAAAATCTGACACTTCATCACTTAATGTCCATACTCCTTGCGCACATGTGTGTAAATTTGGGTTAATGTCCGATATTATGAACCCAGTTAAAAAGTGAAATATGTTGCCATTTCTGAATGCAAGCTCCCAGGAAGAGCAGAGTTGGAACAGGGGATACCTCCTGTGATATGTGATGGGTGCATGTAATTTTAAACAAATGTGTACCTGTGCAAATATGTCTTTGGGTCAAAATATAGATTGTGTGTAAGTTGACAGGGGTGGGTTCTCTGTATCATAAACAGACCTCAGCATGATGACACTTCATTTCATTCCCCCAATCAAGTGGAAGCGGATGAAGTGGCCAATGACAAGTGGAGAGGGGTAGAGCCTAGTGATGCTGCACACACGCCCATTTTCAAAACACATAAAAGCAGACAGTCAGGACAGTTATTAGTCGACACGCTGTTGACACACAGGTTAGGTCATTGAGTGTTGTTGCTCCCCGTCGGAGCTCGTTTGTGAGCTCACAGCCGATCGGGCGATGCTGCGGCAGCTGCAGTGAGCCGGGCCTTCTCTAAACAGAAGGGCCGTTTAAGCAGTCTTTGCCTCCACCTTGTGGCGGCAAGTGGCGCTTGATTAGCCCGATTTCCCCCCTGAAGAGCAATCTTCAGGAGTCGGTCTAAAATTCTGCAAAGGAGCTTTTTGCACACCGTGTGCACCCCAAAACTGTCCTTTTTAGGGCACACCTGCTGAGCTGGTTCTTACAAAGAGCCGTTTGGATTTAAAAGAAACTGCTCTGATAAGAGCACTCTACATTTTCTCCCTATTTCTCCTATCCTTTCCTGTTTTCTCTCCATTTTTCTCCCCAGTTTTCTCCTAGATTGATCATCATGGCGGCCCAGATGTCAGAAACATCCCACCTCCTGGACACCGAGGTTGAGATGGAAGGGTTCGAACCAGTCTCTCACAAGCGAAAGACCAGTGAAAGTGCGTCACCGGGTGCATCACATCAGAAGTGGAAGAAGACACTGACTGAACCATCTGCTACAGGTGTGAGCACCAGCATCAAGTATGGCGTTCTGGAGCACGAACAGCTGACCACAGAACCTGGCAACACAGCGGACGAGCAGACAACCCCACCACCAAAGAAGATCCGGATCCCCCCAGTGTTTGTGAAGAGCTTGCAGACCCACAAGGACCTGGTTGACATGCTGAAACACCTGTGCGCAAAACCAAGCTTCAGCCTCAAGCCTCATGGTGAGCATATGAAGATCTCGCTCACCACAGTAGAGGACTACAAGAGCGTGACAGATGCCTTCACAGTACAGAAACTGCAGTTCTACACATTCCCACTGGAGCGAGTGAGGTCTCAGAGGTTTGTGGTCCGTGGCCTGCCGACTAACACCAGCGTGGAAGACATCACAGATCAACTCGCAGAACAGGGTCTCCCAGTGAAGAGTGTTGTCCAGCTGACCTCGCCAGCCGACAAGAGCAAGAAATTCCCGCTATTTGTTGCCACCCTTGCACAAACCAGCGATGGAAAACCAGCGGACCTGACAAAGCTCACACGGCTGTGCAGCTGCATAGTTACCACCGAAGCACCGAAGGGCAGAAGAGGACCGATCATGTGTTTCAACTGCCAGCGGATTGGCCACACATCTGCCTTCTGCCACCAGGACCCACGCTGCGTGCGATGTGGAGAGAACCACACATCGAAAAACTGCACCCGAGCCCGAACAGATCCGGCAACCTGCGCCAACTGCAAGGGGCCTCACCCTGCCAGCTACCGCGGATGCCCAGCCCTTACGAAGGCTAAACAGGATGAGCAGCAGAGGAGGGCACCACAACAACCACTGCAAGCTCCACGGAACTCTCCAACTACTACAAATGACTCTCAGAGGAGCAGCGGACAACAGCAACCACACCAAAGACCTGCACATCGTCAGGAGCCAAAACCAACAGCGGCCGCACAGAGGCCCCACCCACCTCGCCCGACACCAGGCCATGGCCCTGCGAAGACCCAGACGACACCCACAACATCCGGGCTGAGCTACGCTGGAGTCCTAAATCCACCACCAAACCCGCCGCAAGCAACTACCTCAGCGCAGGAAGAGGTAAGAGCGAGCTCCATCGACTGGAAGAACATCATCGTGAAGATTGCAGCTTTTGTTGCAGGGCTTAACATCGACCCCGCCATGACGACAGTGGCACAGCTCATCCTGAGCCTATTCCAGGGCGAAAAGACGAACCAACATGCCATCTAAACCAAGCTGCGCCATCGTGATGTGGAATGCCAACGGTATTCAGAAGAAGACAGACGAACTCCTTCACCTGATGGAAACAAGAAAGGTGAGTGCTGCTTTGCTTTCAGAAACCCACCTGCAAGGAAACCAGAAGCTGAGCCTGGCGAACCACAGAGTGTACCGGACCGACCGACCTACAGGAGCCAAAGGAGGGGGGACAGCAGTGATAGTGAAGACAACGATCGACCACCATGAGATTGCACTCTCACCCCTCAGAAGCATTGAAGCCACTGGAGTGCAAGTCAAGACTGCAACAGGACCACTCCGACTGATTGCAACCTACTGCCCCCCGAAAGCAAAGCTGGATCTCCGAGACCTGGATGCTTTGCTGGATTCGACGGTTCCGACACTCATCGGCGGAGACCTCAACGCCAAGCACCGATGCTGGAACTCCAGGACTGCCAACCAGAGGGGACGGACACTGCTGGCGTATTCCAGGAAGAACGACTGTGTGGTAGCAGGACCGACTGAGCCCAAACACTATCCAGGTGTAGCAAGCCACAACCCAGATGTGCTTGACATCGTGCTACTGAAGAACCTGCAACACTCTGTGGAGCTGGAAACACTGGTGGAGCTGACCTCGGACCACAATCCAGTAGCAATCACTGTGGGAGATGAGATGGAACCCTACCAGCAGGCCGAGAAATACAACTTCAGAAGAGCTGACTGGAGCCGCTTCAAAGAAGAGCTGAACAGAATGGTCACTCCAACCCCGCTGAGCACCATGGATGATATAAACAGGGCTGTGGAAGACTTCACGACAGCAGTCCAGGAGGCAATCAAGAGCAGTGTTCCGAAGCAGAAGCAACCAGATGTTCCATCTACGACCTACCGAGAGGCATCCAACAGTCAATCGCCGACAAGAACCGCGCCCGACGCCAGTGGCAGAAGCTCCGCACACCTGATCTCCTGCAGAAGTACAACACGCTCGCAAGACTCCTGCGGGAACAGATCCGACAGCACCGTGGAGAGAAGTGGGAGTCTGCAACAGCCAAGCTGAAGGAGGCAGACAACTCGGTGTGGAGAATGACTCGTCGCCTGACTGGGAAGAAGGAGCCAAGCCCACCAATCCAGGGACGAACCCACCTTGCATGCAGCAACAAGGACAAGGCAGAGGTCCTTGCCGAGACACTGGAGGCTTCGTTCACCCCGAACAAGGTAAGTAGGCTCTCAGACGGAGTGGAGGAAGCAGTTGAGAAGTACCTCGCAGATCACGGAACCGGGCTGGGAGCAGAAGACATCAAGGAGTGCACAAGCTCTGAGGTAGCAGGACTTGCAGAAAAACTGGCGAACGGCAAGGCACCGGGGAGCGACGGAATAAACAACTTGGCAATCAAGAACCTCCCACCAGCATCAATGGAACATCTCACAGAGATCTTCAATGCATGCATGAGGCTCCAGCACTTCCCGAGTTCCTGGAAAGAAGCAAGGGTCATCGTTTTTCCAAAGGCCGGCAAACCACTGAGGGATCCAGCAAACTACCGCCCCATCAGCCTGCTTTCTGGATTATCGAAGCTCCTGGAGAAGGTCCTCCTCGCTCGACTCAGCAACTTCACCTCCAAAAGAAATCTACTAGCAAAGGAACAGTTTGGATTTCGAAAGGAGCATGCAACGACTCATCAGCTACTGAGAGTGGTGGACACCATCAGCCACGGATTCAACATCAAGAAGTCCACAGGAATTGTCTTCCTGGATGTCGCCAAAGCATTCAACCGAGTCTGGCACAAGGGACTGCTGCACAAGATGATTGGCCTGGGATTTCCGAACTACCTGGTGAAGACGATTGCAAGCTACCTGGGAGGCCGCACCTTCCATGTCGCCATGCGGTCTGAGAGGTCCTCTTCACATCCCATCCGAGCAGGCGTGCCACAGGGATCGAACCTCGGACCCTTCCTGTTCAACCTCTTCACCAACGACATCCCGACAGATCTCCACAAGACGAACCTGGCGCTATATGCAGATGATGTTGCAGTAATCTCCCAGTCTTTCAGCGAAAAGGAAGTGGCGAAGAACCTGCAAGCTTCATTGGATACCATCGCAAAGTGGTACAGCGACTGGCGGATAGAACTCAACACCAGCAAGACAACTGCAACGCTGTTCACCAGAAAGAAGATCAGGAAGCACCCACACATCAGCCTCAACGGGGAGACCATCAAATGGGAGAGCAGCAGCCGCTACCTCGGTGTGACCCTGGACAGCAAACTCAACTGGGAAAGCCACATTGAGAATACTCAGCAGAAGGCAACAGGAAAGATGGCAGCACTGTACCCACTCCTGAAGAGCAAGTCCATGCCACTCCGGACAAAGATCAACGTCTACAAGGCGATCATCAGACCAACCCTGACTTATGCCTCCCCAGCATGGATGACCTGTCATGAGTGACACCGGAAGAGTCTTCAGATAGTCCAGAACAAGGCCCTGCGGATATCGTCCGGAGCACCAATCTTCACAAGGATAGCAGACCTTCACAGAGACCTGGACATCGAGATGTTGGATGAACATCTAGCGAAGCTGAGTAAGAACTTCTGCCAAGAACTGGATCAGAACCCGAACCCTCTGATCAGAAGACTCACTGCCACCACTGCAAACCCCTTCGACCGCTACCCGCGGCCCATCACTGCGAAGACCCTGTGAAACCAGCCCTACTGTGACAAGACCACACAGACCAAGAAGAATACAGACCCACGACTACACACTCAACCCGAGAAGATGGAGTAATGAGGCTCAAGCCTCTGTATCCAAAAAATCACCGCTGATGGATAAAAATCTATCAGCAAGAAGAAGAACAAGTGTCACGTCCGCTCCTTCTAGGGGGCGGCTCACGTGGACTTTCTGGCACAGGTGGAGGAGACGAATTTCATGCATCGCCTCTACCCCCTCCAACATGGCGGTAGCAAGGAAAAGCAGCGCTCCAGCCTTCCGAATCCGACAGTGTCGGATGACTCCGCCCCCAACCTCGCAGAATGGATTTCCTTCGGCGGCGTCTTCGGTCCAGCGCGTTGCTACTGCTTTCAGAGGCCACGCTCCGTGAGTTCGTAATTCAAGGATTGCTCTCTTTACCCTTCGAATACTCAGCTTGTCTGTAATCTTTCAACCGTCTCTCCCTTTTCTCACTATTAGACTTCTCTACCCGTGGTCCTCTTCCCTACCAGCTCTCCATACACTTACACCGAAGGCATTGATTCTACACTCTGCAGTACGTATAGTTCTGTACCCTCCCCCAGCATACAACATACTTTCATTCATTCCAAAACTAATCTTTCTCCATTCTTCAGTCTCTTCTGCAAGGACAGGGAGTTACTTTTTACCACGCGCTGAACAGAATACAACCTTCGTGCAAGCCGTCTTACACCCCTCAACAGACATTCAGATTTAAAGGTAGATCGCTCACCAGAGTCCTACTGCAGCAACCTCTCCCTTTTCTAAACACCATCTGGTTTCTCTCTTCAGGATAGTTCGCGATCGCAAGTCCAACTCCCGAAGTCACTCCTGGGAATCAAGACTCGCCCATCGCTTCCTTTCAGTTCCTGAAACAACAGGGTTTTTTCCCCCACGAGGGTTTCCCTGACTTCCCCTCCTCGACCTGGGTTTCTCTGGCGCGTGGAGAGGGAGTTAGGTGAGCTTTCCATTCTTCTCTACGAAATTCTACTGGACCAGGTTAGTGTTGTCTTGTTGTTTATCTGATATCTGCAGTAGGGACTGTGAACACCAAACCTTTTGAATAGAAAGGTACATAGATTGTGACAGTTAGCAACGCCCGAAATTTTTCAATTATTTACCGGCCTCACAGTCTTTATTGACAGAATCAGAGGATCCATTATGGAACAACAAATACAACAATTAATGGCAGCGGTTCAGTCCCTGTCATCCGAGGTACAGCTATTGAAGCTAGAGAATACCAGCTTGAAGCAACAGGTGGGTCGAGCAGCCCATAGCTCGGAAGTACCTCCTGGCCCATTACCCACAGGACGTTTCGATGGTAATCCCCATGCAGTCAAGGAATTTCTTGAGTCCTGTTCTGTACAGTTCGCCTTTAAGGCAGCCTTTTTCCCGACAGATAGAGACAAGGTGGGCCATATGATAGCCCAAATGTCAGGGGCTGCGTTAGCTTGGGCCACTCCTTTGGTTACCAGTAACAATCCCATACTTGATTCCTACCCTGCTTTTTGTAACAGCATAAAGAGTATGTTTGGGAGACAGGAGATAACCATTGCCTCACAGGAAAAGTTATTGGATTGTAAACAGGGTAGTCAGGATCTCCTTTCCTATATCACACGCTTTAAGCAACTAGCTTCTGACACGGCATGGGCCGATGAAGCTTTGATGACCATATTCCGAAGAGGACTTTCTGAGGATTTAAAGGACGAGGTGTCCCGAGCCCCACGTCCACATAACATGGCGGAATACATCTCACTGGTAATGCAGTTAGACTATCGACTGCAAGAAAGACAGAAGGAAAGAAGAAAAGGAAAAAGCAGACAAACCACCGAAGGTACCCTGTCTCCTATTAGACCAGTTCCTTCCGAGGAGCCGATGCAAATAGGCAATACTAGAGGTCCTTTATCTGTGGGTGAACGTACCAGAAGGCGTACTCAGGGTCTTTGTATGTATTGTGGAGAGAGCTTTCACTTGGTTAAGGAATGTCCCCATACTCCCCCTAGGAAGGCGGGAAATGCCAGCGCCCGACCGTAAGGGGAATGACGGTGCAGGGTTTCAGAGTTACTAGTTCCCTTCAAAGCATTCCCAGGGTTCAACAAGATTTATCCACAGAAAATCAGATGATAGTACTTGAAGTTACGCTAGCCTGGGGTAGCACAAGATTGGAAAACGTGCCCGCACTTATCGATAGCGGAGCCGCAGGAAATTTTTTAGATGACACCTTTGCTACTAAACAGGGGATTCCAAAAGTACCCAAGGCATTAATGATCCCAGTTGAGAGTGTGGACGGTAGCCCTCTTACTTCCGGTCCCATAAAAGACCACACTTCTCCTCTCACGATGACTATAGCGGCACATCAAGAGATCCTGAAATTAGATTTAATCAAGACTGCACATTATCCTGTAATATTTCACAACCCCTTTATTAACTGGAGAGCTGGAACTCTTTTTTTGGGGTCAGAACATTGTGTTCACAACTGCCATAACTTAGTCGCCTCCACCTCCAAGAACAAGCACTCCCAGGAGTCTTTATGTGTCACAAATAAGATTCTTAACGAAGTAAACACTCTTCCTCAGGAATATCAGGAATTCCACCAGGTCTTTGCAAAGACAGAATTCACCGAATTACCACCTCACCGCAGAGATGACTGTTGTATTGATCTGATTCCGAATAGTCCTCTTCCCTTTGGCCGCATGTACATATTGTCCGCCAAGGAAAAAGAGGCACTGAAAGAATATCTGAAGACAAATCTAGAAAATGGCTTAATCACGGAATCCACCTCTCCTGCAGCGGCGTCACTCTTCTTTATTCCAAAGAAAAACACCACCGAGTTACGTCCCTGCATTGACTTCAGAGGATTAAATAAGATCACAGTGCCGGACAAGTATCCCATGCCGCTTATCCCGGATATCTTGGAAGCGCTTAGAGGAGCTAGACTCTGCACTAAACTAGATCTACGCGGTGCTTATCACCTCATCCGCATAAGAAAAGGGGACGAATGGAAGACCGCCTTTCGGACACCATTTGGTCATTTCCAATATAGTGTAATGCCATTTGGATTAGCCAATGCCCCGGCAATATTCCAAAGGTTTATGGACCACATTTTTGCAGATATAGCCCTACATTTTGTCATTGTCTATTTAGATGACATTTTGGTATTTTCATCCACTCTTGCAGACCATGTCATTCATGTTAAAGAAGTCTTACACAGATTACAGAAGAACCATCTCTTTTGTAAATTAGAGAAATGCGAATTCCATAAAGACAAAGTGGCATATCTAGGGTATATTCTGTCCGATCAAGAAGTCTCCATGGACCCCTCAAAGGTGTCAGCTATCCTTGATTGGCCAGCCCCCAAGTCAGTTAAAGAAATACAGCGATTTCTTGGCTTCGCGAATTTCTACAGGCGCTTCATTCCTCATTTTTCTACCCTCACCCATCCCATCACTCATCTGCTAAAGAAAGGGGTTGTGTTTCGGTGGACAAGTGAAACTCAGGAATCCTTTCAGGAGCTAAAAGCCTTATTTACTAGAGCTCCTATCTTGGCAATGCCGGATCAGCTTCACAGATTCATAGTGGAATCAGATGCTTCAGACCAGTGTATTGGAGCGGTTCTGTTACAACCGGACGCCAGGGGGTTCGAAAGACCCATTGCTTACCTATCGAAGACTCTGTCCCCGGCAGAAGTAAATTACACGGTTCTCGAGAAAGAGTTGCTCGCGATCAAGAGGGCTTTTGAAGAATGGCGTCATTTGCTTTTGGGAGCATTATTTCCTATTGAAATAAGAACCGACCATCACAACCTCCGAGCACTGCAATATGCCCAAACTAACAATAGTAGACAAGCTAGATGGGCGCATTTTTTTTCACCCTTTCGGGTTACATTCACTTTCATACCGGGCAAGACTAATCTCAAAGCGGATGCTTTATCCCGCAGTAATCCACTAAAAGGAGCTCCCTTTCATCCTGAACCTATGTTTCCCAACCTGGTCACTGTGCCTGTTGTCCATTCTTTTCTTCAAAAGGCAGCACAAAGGACGAGGAATCTAGACTTGGATCAGGACAATACCCTGCGAGAACTAGGACTTACTGCTGATCGGGGTCTTCTTTTCAGAGAAGACAAGATGTACCTTCCCGTTCAAGAACTACAATTAGAGGTACTTAAAATGTGTCATGACTCCAAGGCAGCCGGGCATAGAGGTACTCTCAATACTACAGAACAAATTCAACGACACTTCTGGTGGCCGACACTTCGCAAGGATGTAATGGACTATGTTGCGTCTTGTCCGGTGTGTCTACAAACCAAGACCCCAAGGATTTCTCCTATTGGCAAACTTATCCTAACCCAAATTCCTACGAAACCTTGGCAAATAATATCAACAGACTTTATCGTGGATTTACCAAGGTCAGAGGGTTGTAACACCATCATGGTGACGATAGACTCTTTGACCAAATTGGCGCATTTCGTCCCTCTCCCATCTGTTCCATCTGCACCTGTTATGGCCAGGGTATTCGTGGAACGCATTTTTTCACTCCACGGACTACCAGAGGTCATTATCTCGGATCGAGGACCACAATACACGTCACAGTACTGGAAACATGTTTGTTGTTTACTAGGGATCTCAAGGGCGCTCAGTTCAGGATACCAGCCTCAGACCAACGGCCAGACTGAACATTTAAATCAAACCCTGGAAGCATATCTAAGATGTTATATATCAGCTTTACAAGACAATTGGAAGGCTTTACTGCCTATAGCAGAATTTGCCTATAATAATGCGGTTCATTCCACCATACGTGTTAGTCCTTTCTTTAGTACATTTGGATTTCATCCAGAGGTGTACCCATCGACTGTTCCCACGGACACTTCCTTTCCGGATTTAGACGGGTTAATCACCTCCATTCAACAAGGACATCGAAATGCACAGGTAGCTCTAAAGGATGCTCATGAACGCTATAAGATACAAGCTGACAAACATCGGAGTCCCACGCCTTCCATTCAAGTTGGTGACAAGGTCTGGTTGTCGAGTAAATATCTCCCCAAGAGTTTGAAACCTTCAAAATTATCGCCGAGATACTTTGGACCCATTTTGGTTCTTGAAAATAAAGGCCTGGCTGCTTTCAAGTTACGTCTCCCTTTTTCTTGGAAACGCATACACCCTACATTTCATGTTTCTCAGTTGAAGCCTGACGTACAATCCCGATTCCATGTGTCCAAGAAGGGAACTCCCCCTCCGGTCCTGACAAGTGAAGGACCAGAATACGAAGTCTCCTCGATCTGTGATTCACGCTATAGAAGAGGGGTGCTACAGTTTCTTATAGACTGGAAGGGATATTCTCAGGCGGAACGTTCTTGGGAACCCGCCTCAGCGGTTCATGCTCCCCGTTTGGTTAGCAGGTTTTACCGCCTACATCCTGGTAAACCGGGTTTCGTCGCCCTTCGGAGGGGGCATACTGTCACGTCCGCTCCTTCTAGGGGGCGGCTCACGTGGACTTTCTGGCACAGGTGGAGGAGACGAATTTCATGCATCGCCTCTACCCCCTCCAACATGGCGGTAGCAAGGAAAAGCAGCGCTCCAGCCTTCCGAATCCGACAGTGTCGGATGACTCCGCCCCCAACCTCGCAGAATGGATTTCCTTCGGCGGCGTCTTCGGTCCAGCGCGTTGCTACTGCTTTCAGAGGCCACGCTCCGTGAGTTCGTAATTCAAGGATTGCTCTCTTTACCCTTCGAATACTCAGCTTGTCTGTAATCTTTCAACCGTCTCTCCCTTTTCTCACTATTAGACTTCTCTACCCGTGGTCCTCTTCCCTACCAGCTCTCCATACACTTACACCGAAGGCATTGATTCTACACTCTGCAGTACGTATAGTTCTGTACCCTCCCCCAGCATACAACATACTTTCATTCATTCCAAAACTAATCTTTCTCCATTCTTCAGTCTCTTCTGCAAGGACAGGGAGTTACTTTTTACCACGCGCTGAACAGAATACAACCTTCGTGCAAGCCGTCTTACACCCCTCAACAGACATTCAGATTTAAAGGTAGATCGCTCACCAGAGTCCTACTGCAGCAACCTCTCCCTTTTCTAAACACCATCTGGTTTCTCTCTTCAGGATAGTTCGCGATCGCAAGTCCAACTCCCGAAGTCACTCCTGGGAATCAAGACTCGTCCATCGCTTCCTTTCAGTTCCTGAAACAGGGTTTTTCCCCCACGAGGGTTTCCCTGACTTCCCCTCCTCGACCTGGGTTACTCCGGCGCGTGGAGAGGGGGTTAGGTGAGCTTTCCATTCTTCTCTACGAAAATTCTACTGGACCAGGTTAGTGTTGTCTTGTTGTTTATCTGATATCTGCAGTAGGGACTGTGAACACCAAACCTTTTGAATAGAAAGGTACATAGATTGTGACAACAAGCGCGAGATAGGGACATTCAAATCCATTTGCTGCGGGACGCTCTGCCGGGGAAATCCATACTTTACCTCCATCAATCTCTAGAGAAAGCTGTGCAGAAAGATCCAGACTTCAAATCTATCAATATCCAGAACCAGAGCTGACCCAGACCAGACCAGCAGAAGAGAGCTGACCCAGATCACTGTGAAGAGCAGAGACCAGACCAGAGTCCAGTCTAAAACCTGACCAGATCCGTGGCGAGGCCCATTTAATTCAAGAATATAGTGTGAGTACCTAGCAGAACTGTGCAGAACCAATCTCTTAGTTAAAATAATATAATTCAATCTATTTTAATCTAATTAGAACTGCCTCCTAACTGTCACCTGTCATTTGTAAAGCTGTCACCTGTCATTTTCTAGTTGCAAGCTGCACTTGTCACTTTGAATTTTAACCTTCCAAATCCAAAAAACGACCTTTATTTAATCGCTCATATCTCCGTAACCGTTTGTGCTAGAGACTTGCAGTAACTTTCCTCAGAAAGCTTAGAATCATGGCTTTTCTACGACCCTAGAACCGCATTCCTACCCCCGATACTTTTGCCGCAATCGCGAAAAACGCACTCGCGAATTTGCCACGATTTGCAAATTTCTCCACGTGTGAAAACAGAAGCTTCCTTAGTATTCCTTGCTAAAAATTCGTTTGCCTCTTAAGAACCATCCTAGATCCTTGCTAAAGTGAGCCTGGACTAATATTAACTATATACCACTCACCCTGAACCTCTAGAGGGAATTAAAAGCATTCTAGCATATTTTTCACTTCATTGCCAGCACATATAAAAGCATTTTGGGCCTGTGTTTCCACCTTCTGTAGTCTAAGCTTGCTGGGGTGAACTGAATTACAGTTGATGGCATTTCTGAGAACTGTGTGCTTTCCTTCCATTTCCTTGCATTGCATAAAGGGGGGAGGGGATTGCCAAAGAAAAGAGATTACATTGTTTTGTTGAACGCATATTGAGTATTTTCTGTACTGCATTTTCATTCCACCTTGCATCCATTTGAAACCATAAAGTATTGTTGCTATCTTATCCATCCTATAACCACTCATCATTGATTATAAAGAAGTGTGCTAGTGCCAGACTATCCATTATTGATTACTGCTCAGATTCAGTGTGATATTCAATTATTAAATTATTATAAAGTGTGATATATATATCTATTGTTTAAATTATCAAATAAACCTTTTAACTTGCAAAACAGAACTACTTCTTGGCTCAGTGGGGTCAGGGGGATTCAAAGAGAGGGGTGTTATATAGGGGTAGTCATCCAGAACGCATGAACTGGACATAAAGATATATTAATAAGGGTTTCCATTCAGTATCCCAGACTAGGCATTGACTTAGCTGTAGTGTTGAATTGAATCCTCTTACAATTCCAGGTGTCTCTGGGCTGAACCACACCCAAAAAGACTAGACTGCACATGCAGTTCTGGGAACGGAAATATGTGGGGGCCACCATCTTGTCCCCATCAATGCACTACAAGTCCAATCCCCAATGTTATCCTACGGGAGGGAGTGAGTGAGTCTGGTGCCACAAGCGCCAAGTCTGACTCCAAGTGGGTCTTTGGAGGGATGGAGAAGCCCTTGAGGACCATGTAGGTGATCATGGCGTGGCTCCAGCCTGACATCTTGGAGGGCTGGGACATGAGGGGCAGGAATCATGATAACTAGGTAGGGATCCTCTGAATTATAGATGGTGGAAAGAGAAGAAAGGTTTGTAAAATGCTGAAGGAGATTTCTAGAGATACTTAGGCAGGTCATTCAGCGATATCCCGCTGAGGTGTCGCTGGAACATCATGCCTACAAAAGAAGTCCAATTAAGGAGGCATCAAATAAAGGCGGACAATGCATATTGTAGATACTGTGAGTAAAAGGATCAGGTGGAATTGCTAGTCAATTTAGCAACTTCTTGTACGGCACTAACCAAACTCAGAAATTTCCACTTGGGGGAGCAATTCGGTAAAATAAGGTCATTATCAGCAAAAGAATGGTGGGATTTGTTGTTAATAGGGGAAAGGGTGGGCTTGGTAGTAGTTTGTTGAGTTAATTGTGGAAAAGTGGAATTGAGGAAATGGCTACTTTTGCTGCATCTGTTTTAGGTTGGGTGGTCAGTATTTTGAAATATTATTAGCAAGTAGTTTTAATTTTCTTTGAAAGTTTTATGGTTTTCGCTTTCCATCTTTGAGGCCAGATTTGGATAATGTGTTATGGAATATTTTGTGGAAGTGAACAAAATTGTAAAATGTTTCTTTTTGCTTTCTATGTATGTCCATGAAACCAATAAAACCTTAAATAAAAAAAGTCTGTTCCTGTTGGTTTTAATTCAGTGGTATTCAAAAACAGACTTGGAAATAAGCACATTTTGTATGTGTAATTATGATAATCCCACTGAATTATGAGCTCCCCCCTCTAATGTGCAGGCTACAAGTGACTTCAAATTCAAAGCCTGTAGAACAAGCATCCTCTTTCCTTGGTCCTCTAATTGGGCACGCTTCTGATGGTTACAATTTGCCCATGCATCTCCAAAATATGACCCATACAGGGCAGGGAAAGGAATTGCCTAATACAATTTCACTTCTATTGGTGATATGTACTATAGCAGGGAAGACTGAAACATAATTTGTCAGACCAGATTTCATCCATAAAGGGAAAAAATGGTTAATCATTTAAAACCTCTTTCTAGGATTCTCAACATTGGGACAAATTGACAGAACCGATAGAATTAACTGAGAAAGTGCTCAGTGGCAATTCCCAAAAGATTCAATGGACACAACAGCCAAAGGGACATGTAGCGGGTACAATTCAGTTCCTGAAAATGCATTGAAATATTCTATTCCTTGACAAGTACTCTTCGAAAAATGCTTAAAAAGGGAGGTTGCACATGCTTCCTGTGAAGCAAATTTCTTAAGAACCTGGAGAGAATAGGTCAGTAAAATTAAAGGTCTGCCGCTTTAAAAAACACATTTTCTGACCAGAGAAACCCGACCATGAGGATGCTCTTTGTCGTCATTGTGTATTAGTAATGAAGGCAGGGAGGGAATGTGCCCCAGATCAGGACTTTTGTTTAGATGGAACTGGATCTGATGCATGTGAAGAGTACTTCTCTGCCAATGGATTATGGCAAAGTGCACTGCAAAGTGCAGTTGTTGCTTACCTGCGTGGAGGGAGCTGTGCATCACTAGAAAACAATCGTACCCTCTAGGGCAGACAAGTTAACTTGTACTCCAAATTCTACACTCTTTGATCTAACTTTTTTGGATCTACATGCATCCATAAACTCTTTCCTTGCCCTCATTCCTGCACGTCTCTTCTCAAAACTGTCTTACCCTATACCCACTTTACCCCGCCCGTTAACCTCTTCCCCGTTTTCATCGACAGAACACAACTCGGCCTAGCAAATGCAGCTATCATTTAGCATAAGTTGATTGCTCGTCAAGTGTTGTAATTTGGTTTACACATCTCTGTATGTTGCTGCGCGCATTTCTGCTTGCTGAGTTTCTGTAAAAGCCTCCATAACCCCATGGTGGACTAACAAACCCTCTTACTTCGCCCCTGCTGCCTCATTGTTCAGTTGCTGTCTGTGTCCCTGCCCAGGCTTATGCCAAAAGCTCTTTCAACTTGTCCAAGACAAAATATTTAATCAAATTGTAATCTCAAGTTGGTATTGTTTCCTTTATAATGCTCTTTAAAAGTAACAGATAACCCATTATTGGCACTTTGGCACAGTCTAATTTGGGATTCCAGGTAAGAATGCAGTGGAAGTTTCCCCCACCCACCCTCGATTGAAGTTGAGAGCAGAATACATTCTTTAAGGGGTACAATGTAGTTCCCATGCCCGAGAGTATTTTTCTGGGGAGGGTTCCAGAAATAATTTTTATTCAAAAGAGTCGAGTAATTTTTACCCGCTCTAAGCAATATTATGAGAGCTCTTCCCTGTGCATCCTGCTGGTAACACGGACCTAAACATACAACTTTGGAGATGAGTAGTTGAACATGGGAGGGGTGCCTGTTTTGTTGGCAATAAGTTCGCTCCCTAATAAATTGTATTGGGATTAGTTGCCTCCAAGTGGCAGTCACACAGCTTTCCTTTGTGGGCTGGCCTTATGGATTGAATAATCATGTCCATTCTGTCTAGTGTGTAGAGTGCTGTGCAATGCCATTAACTAAAGTCATGTGTTTTATACCTTGAATTGGTGTCCGTCTTCTGTGAATTTCTTTAAATGGTTTCATAAACACTTCAGAGTATTGTGAAGTGGCCCGGCCCAAAAATAGGTTTGGTGGTGGGGGCAGAGCATGTAGAATTAGTGCTGCAGGAGACTGGGAGCGGCATGGGTGTAGATTGGAAATGCAGAAAGCGATAAAGATTGGAAAATTATTTGAACTAAAAATATTTAGGTGAAGATTTAGTTATCAATTATTCCATATAACATGGTGACGGTGTGGCTGACTGCAATGGCATGAAGCAGCCGCCGACAGGGGCTCTTGAGTAGGATCCTCCGAATTGAACCTCAACTGGTGCACAAGACCATCATTTTCTCATGGACGGCTCTGGAAGGTTGGAGCAGTGGACTGCTCAAAAACAGGAGTGAATGCCCACTGGAAACGGACACTTCCAAGAGCACTGTGTGCTCCCTCAAGATGGCGGCGGGATAGGACAGCCTGATGCCTGCGGAGTGACGGTGAGCAGAAATCTCCTGGGCATGATCGCTGGATACTCTCTGGGCTGTTTTTCCATGCTTGGGAGAGAAGGTGGCTCCCTCGTAGACATCGAGGAGTGATGCTGGAGTGAAGAACCCGCAGTGTGGTGGTGGGAGGGCCGAGCTAGCATCATAGGACAGACAATCTGGGCCCTGTGCGCGGTGAACCTTAGAGCATTGCAAAGTATTAAGAGAGCAACGGAGAAGGAAACCGTAGTGGAGAGACTCTCTGGGGAGAGCCCTGGAAGCTCTACACCACCAGGATGTAGGAGACTTATGACGCCAGGGTTTTAGGCAATTGAGAATTAACAGTGGCATCCTGGTGGGGACAACTAGAAATTTGAGTATGCATCCATTGTTTGGGTGAGGAAGAGCAGTTGATGGTATACTGTGCATTGCAGTGGGTCCCTGTGGGCCGACCATACAATGGTAACATGGGCCTTGACGCACTGAAAAAATGCCACATAGGATGATCCATTCTTGTATGAAATGTATGTCACATTAGTGGTGTGATATAACCATATTTTTCTTAGTGTTTTGAGGGACAACGCAATGGCACTTCCTATGATAAGTGGTGAAAAGGTTGTGGGCCACCACTTCCTGTGAAGTCATTTTAGTGTCTGATCAAATCAATTCCTGCAATGTCGTCGGGGAGGTGAAGAGTCATGGTCACTTCCACTACCATTTTGGCAAAATTACCTTGCTGTAGGAAAAAACGGTGTTCTTGAAAGGTTATTGGCGAAATATCCCTGCATTGGGAAATGGCACGGTGTGTGCCACTGGCGTCTGGCATCGCATTTTCTTTAAGAAATTGTAGGCTACATACAAGCAATATAGCAATCACCACAATAACAAAGTGAATTTTCTGAGGTTTGCAAATTTTAATTCTTAGGATTAACAACATGTCTACTATGGAAATTGGAGGAGTTGGGGAACAATGCCTGGCACTTCCCAATAGTTTCTAGCGGGCAAGCTCAACATGACAGCAAGCATTGTGCTACTTTCATTGGGCTCCCAGAAATCGTGACATTTGAGGATCTAATTAATGTTGCTTGTAGTGCAAATGAAGTGAAATTGTAATTCTTTGTGAAGCTTTCCAGTGGGAATATGTGACTCTTCTGAGAGTCTACCCAGTCACCAACTGAACAGCCCACTTAAAATACAAGAATATGCCAATAAGTGATCCATTTCCCTGGAAAAGGGATCCTTTAAAGGGTGACAGTTATCTGTGTGGAGTCAAGATTCAGATGAGAATCAATCTGCCATACATTTACCAATGTTTGGCAGATAATTTACAATCGTGATTATATGCCAATACTGGAAGCAATCAGTCAATAAATTGTCCTTGGACTGGCAAACTTGAGGCTCTTGCCGCCCGCAGATGTTGTTTCGCAGAAGTACCATAGCAACATTGACAGTCCATGGCTGGAGAGTGAAATTAAGATGGAAATTCTGTGTAGAAGATCTCTAAAAAAAACCAAAATCAATTAAGTGAAGGTTTTAAGGTTTTAAATTTTAGGTAAATTATAAATAAAAGAAAGCCAAACAGGAATATGTGGCAGGGGAAACGTGGGAGCTGCAAGTTATTTGGAGCCTAGAGTCCCCATTTCAGGCCGCAGAAACCAAAAGGTGCCCTCCTTCTGTCTTGCTCGTGTGCCTCACTATTAATCTCTTCCTCCAGTTACCCTAGGCCAATCGGTTTCACCCTTTCAATATGTGCAAACTACAAAAAGTTGGTTCTGGGGAGGATTGGGGGGCCCTGGGATAAAAAGTCTTTCAGTGAATACATGTGCTCACCACTGGGACTAGTATCCAAAAAGGAACCAGGTCAATATAGATAAATACACCACCTGTCTTATTCACGGGGCAAGTCAGGAAATGACAGGATACCAGATACAGAAACGGCAGTGTCATACACTCACTTCCAGGAGGCACTCCAACTTGTCAAAAGATGCGGGGAAAAATGCATTAATGACTAAAGTAGATATAGAATCTGCATTTAGACTACTGCCGGTCCATCCCAAGTCGCAACCAGGGTTGGGTTTTACATTTGAAAAAGGATTCTATGCAGACAAGCGACTACCTATGTGGTGGGGAATATCTTGTGCACTATTTGAACAATTCAGTTCCTTTTTCTAATGGGCTTTCCTGAAAGAAGGACCCGGGGACTAGGTGGTGCATTGCTGGATGATTGCCAGTCAATAGGGCAGCAGGAGCTACCGAATGCTGGGGAATCACTGGCAAAAATGATAGAAATGGCAGCACAGTGGGATGCAGCACAGTGGGGTATCCCGCTGGCAAAAAACACCAATCCATCCACGAGCATAACCTTTCTAGCTATTGAGGTAGACAGAGCTGCAGGTGAATGCAGGACACCAGCGGGGAAAAGGATGAGTTGCTCAAAGTATCACATCACTGAGGGGAAAAAACAAGGGTTAGGGTGATACAGTCATTAGCAGGAAGTCTCAATTTTGCATCCGAGTGATCCCACAAGGGAAAGTGTTTGAGGAGTTTGCAAATGAAGACTAGAGATTGCACAAAACCCCGCCTTCACATAAGGTTAGCGGAAGAAGTAATGAAAGATTTGCCAATATTGGAAACGTTTCTGGTTAAGGGTACGTTTTACAGATGCAGCTGGTAGCAAAGGTTTTGGAACAATACTGGGAAATGCATGGTGCACAAGGCCATAGCCAGAAGCATGGTACACGCAAAGACTGGCAAAAAACATAACTTTGCTGGAAATCATACCAATCTGGCTGGCACTACATGCAACCGGCTAGCAAATACTGAACTGATTGCATGGTCAGACAATATTATGGCTGTAGTAGGGATCATACAAGAGATCAACTACATGCCATTTGGTTTTATGAATACTTAGGGCCATGACCACCATAACTCTGAACAAGAATATTGAACTCAGAGCTAAGCACATCTCTGGCAAAGATAATAACATTTCTGATGCATTATCTCGCTTTCAGTGGATACATTTTCCCAAATAAGGACAGAGGCAGACAAAAGGAGGACAGAGGTACCGAATAAATGCTGGGAACTACTAGCAGAGAGATGCAGACAACACAGTGCCAACACCGGACGGCCGGGGCCAAGGTGAAATAATGGTGTAAACACACACCTCATAAACTGGCGCTGACAGGAGCACGCCCTCTTATGGTTACACAGACCCTGCAAAGGGGATGTTGAGGGGGCTCGCCAACCAGCATAGCAAAACAATAGTAAGTGTCTAGAAACTGTACTAAAAATTACAAAAATGCATGTAGAGAAATTAACTAAAGAATTTAATAATTTTCTAGAAAGGGCAAACACTCAAAAAATTAAATATGGGTAAAAAGGCACCTGGCAGCAGTAGCCTATTTTTGCAAAAATCCAAGGGGGATCAGATCCAACTCTGTGCACTAATAAGTTACGCACTAAAAGGATGGGGAAAGTTAAAGGGCCCACCCAGGGACAAGAGAGGTCCTTCAAACTTTGAGAAAATGGTGATACTACTAAAATTACTTGAAACCATGAACTCACAAATATGAGCCAACTTTTTATAAGGCGGTATTCACCATTGCTTATTTCATGGCTTTTAGGGTAAGCAAGCTCATCACATCAAGCACTAAGGTCACTGATGGTTTAGACATGTTGGAAGTTCACGTAAAAGGGGATTGTTTTACAATAGACTTGCAAACATCTAAGACAGGGAACAAAAGGGCAATCACTATATATTGCATTAAGGACAAACTGTCCAGTATGTATCACAAACCAGTACCTTATGTGCCGCCTGTGCATTGGGGGGTGGTTTCTGGTACATGAGAATGGCATTGCACTCAGTCATTTTCAATTTCAAGCAGTCCTCAAGGAAACCACTGAAAAAGCAGGTTAGAACAGCATGGAGTATCTCTTTTAGAGTAGGAGCTGCAACAACCGCATTGTAAGGTGGGCTTGGGGCCCAAAAAGTGAAACAAATCGGGGGCTGGATGTCAGATTGTTATAAGATATACAAGGCTAGAACTAATATAAGCATGATTTTCCTTAACAGAACAAGACACCCCCCTCAAATCAGCATGGAGCTTGGGATGGTCAGAAGAAACAAAAGAGTGTTTAGAAATACCATCACCTCATTGTGGGGGTACAGGAGCATGAAATGGTCTGAGATACACGACAGACTGGCAGACATGGTTGTATTCAGGGAACCACCAGAATTCTTAATTATACATTTGGGGGGCAAAGATCTGGAAGAACAAGGCAGAAAACAGTTGCTAGAAGACATATGCATCCCTGGCAGATATAGCAAACAATTGTAAAGAGGCTGGAACATTTTATTCAGCCATGTTACCCAGGAAAGTATGGTTTGGAGCCAATTCATATAAAGCTCAACATAACCAGGAAAAAAGCTCAACCCGGGAGCTGGAAAAATTCTGCATTAGCAGGGAATTTCATCCAATAGTGCAATTTCACTAGCAGACCCATGAAGACTGGGTCCATCTTTCGGACAAAGGAATTGACCATTTCCTTCCAGAGGTCATAAATAATTCAGCCACAAGAGGATGCAGGTAGAGGATTAACTTTTGGGGGTGGGGGTTTTTAAACAGGATGGACAAGAACACATACAGGTGTGGCTGTACGAGCCAGATAGACGCCTCCTGGACCATGTGCCCAAAAGATTCTTTGTTTACCATGTGTGATTTTGATATATGTCAGTCATGATAAATACATTTCAGTCTGTTTATTCAGATAAAATCTATTAAACACAATGAAGACACAATAGATCTTACAGTATTACAAAAAAGGGTACAATTAATACATTCATCCAGTAGACAAAATAAGAAAACCATGACCTGTAAAATCTCAGCATAAAACAGTTCAACACAGTTGTTATAACACGTCCTTGCTTCAAATCCACTCCAAGATCAGTGCATTAAAAGTGCTATTATTATTAAAAACGAATGTAAATGCAGAGCAAGCCCAACAGGGGCATCGCTAGGGGTGGCTACAGGGGCTATAGCCCCAGATCCTTTGATTGTAGCCCCGGATGAAAATCAGGGGGCTACAATCAAAGGCTAGCCCGAACAGGATGCCTGGTAATTGTTGTCATGTCGATCAATCATACAATACATGACACGGCACGGGTAGATGCAGGCCAGGAGGCCGCAACCTTCGTTCATGATTAGATACCATAAATTTAAATAAATTAAATGGAATCAAAAAACACACGTCATGAACATCGCTGTCTCCTGGGCTGGCCTGCATCTACTCGTGCTGCAGCCGACTGTCTGTGGCTGGCTGCGCTTGCGCATTGTAGGGAGCCACCGCCCGTGCCCTCTCCCACGCATGCAGTAGCAGGTGTGAGAGACGCACATGCCTGCTGCAGACAGTGCTCTAGTGCGAAACGATCCAACCTGCCTGTGACTGACCACCCACCCGTCCGTCCAGCCCCCACATGTGTGAAGAATTTAAGAGCCGCAGGCCCGGGCCCCATGCCATGCGCACCTATGTAGGTAATATATAACATTTAGTCATTTGTATTAATGCTAGGCCTACGTTTGGAATTTGGCCTTTAGCCTTTACATGCTATTCGCACCGGGGACTGGTGGCGGTCCCACCCGCCGCTATAAGCGATGATGATTACATAAGTGTAGAGATGAAGGGTCACACGTCAATAAATGTTATTCCAGCCGTAGAAGCCACTGCAATAAACAGTAATGTTATCTTTAAAGCAAGTTTAATAAGCACGTGATTACAGCTCCTTGAGAATAGCATTCCAGCATCAGGTTTTATTAACTACGTTGTCAGGATTACTGACATGCTTCCCCATCAACACATTCTGCATGCACGTGTGTACATACAGCTTTGCACACATGGATAGACATTGGCTTCTGGGCAAGGTGAGGTCTTACAATGGCACAGTTTCACCTGTCGGAGTCTGATGCTCGCTTCAAGTCAGTTTGAGAACTTCTAAATCCTATTTAAGAAACACAGCAAAGTATCTAAGTTGGAATATAATTAAAAACGTATCCTCTTTATAGAACTGTTCTTAAATGACAAAAGTGTATTTATGAGCTGGAACCGCCCTTTGTAGAACTTTTCTTATGTTTGTCAGTTTATCAAGGTTACAGTGAGTTTGCTTGGGCACTTAGCAAGGTTTAGGGCCCCATGATGATTTGTCATTGTGGTTGTGGTTGCATGCCTCTGATCTCCAAGGCAATTTGGCATTGTGCTTCTCTCTGCACAAACATTCACGACGAGCATTGTGAATGTAAAGTGTTAGTTGAGCTGGCTATGCCACCCGTGCTCTTTAGTCTTCGCACCCCAGCCCGCCCCATGAATAACTCCACGTAAGAGGGCAGACCTTCACAATTAGTTATCAGCAGTGGTAGTGTTTAAATATGTGCATGCATGCTGCAATGCTGACAGTGGGAGGCCTGTGAATTGAAATTCAGTGCGCAAATCCGATATTTTACATTTTGATCGCAATGCAGATACTACATGACAGCATGAGCTCCTACACAGCGTGTTACTTGGCACATAGCGAGAGTCCAGAGCCGACACTTGAGAATTAGAGCTGCTTGTTGTCAACACGTGACAGATGGCCAAGACCACCCCACTACTGCTTCATGCTTTTAACAAGTGCAAGTGTTCTGTGGGTCTTACTAGCCTCCATATCCTTCCCACACGCAGTTGGATCGGCAAGCCTGGGATGAACAAACTCAGACGTCACGACTGCGTTCTCCCTTTTCTGTCCATTGACCACCCCGATATGTAATCCAGACCAGAAATGCGCTCTGTGAGGGATGAAAACGCAAACTTCCCAATAAAGTCAAATTCTGGTCATTTTAGTAGTAGTCCATGTGCCCAAAAACAGCATGGCAACTGAAATGCTGGACCATCCCGATTACAGCCACCATTATGACTAACTCTTTGGGCTGTATTTTATTGAAAGTAGCTTCAAATGCGTTCACAACACAGATTGCAAGCTCATATTGACATTTTATTATTCTAAACACACATATCCTAACCAAAAATATGATCAATAGGGTTGTCTTTAAAGTAAACCGGGTTGCTCTGGATATTTGTTGCCTGATCATGTTTTTCTCCCTACACGTCTAAGCCTGCTCCATTTAGAATGCCCAGGCTGTCTCTTCTAAAATAGACTCCGGTATCGGAGGCGGGCATCGTTTCTGCATTTTTCGTACTGTCATTTATTTCAAGTCGTGATGCAAAACACAAAGAGGGCCGTCGTTACATCCTCCCCCGTAATAATTGCAGCCGAGTACACATGACCAAACAGATCAGCCCCTACATTCTTTAGCAATGGGCAGGATTCCACAGTGGCAGGCCGGTGCAACCCTTTCCATGCAGCCAGACAGCTATGCCTCCCTAGACACCTGGTTCCCCTTGTCAGAGACCGGCTGCAGCCTGCAAGGGAAAGACAGTGCAATGCTGCTAGTGTCCCTTACACACCCCAAACCAAAAAGAAACCAGCATGCGTTGCATAATGTACATTTCCGTTTTGATTTTATTGCAGATCACACAGAAAGTCATTTGGGGCACTTACATTGGTAGAGAGCAGATCACAATGAGACAGAAGCCCTGCATCACATGGGTTCCCTGAGCAAGTTTCAATGTTGGGAAGCTGGGAACGTGCCCGATAATCATGTGTGCACGGAGGGTCCCCTGTGCTTGCAGCCAGCCCCTGCAACAGCTCACATATTCATGGAATCTAGTTTTGTGAATCAGCAATCTGTGACGTGACACCTGGAGTTACAGAGTGTGAGGCGCAAAGTGGGCTTCCAATAGCAGTGGCTGGCAAATACCTAATACTTATAACTAAGCCAAAACTGTTGGCTTTGCCAATACTTGTTTTAACAGCACTTCAGTGAAGGACACGTAGACTGCTTATACATAGAGTGCTGAAGGCAGACCTGGTTAAGACATTTTTAGTACATCAGTAGTGCATTTACACCTCCATTTGAGTCATTAATTCTCAGACTGCTTTAAAAAGTTTGATGGGAAGACTTCATTAAAGCAAGCTCAAAGAGTTCCCATGAGAAGGTGTTTTGGGTGGGGGGCGGGTCAAGGGCAGACACTGTGTGGAAATGGCCATAAGGATTAGCATGCCAAGGGTACTCAATGGGTGGCAAATAACCAATCAACACATACAAGCTTTGTGTCTCTCGTATGCCATATCTCTATATCTGTACTCTAATGCAATAGTTTTGGCTTATAGGTGGCGTTAAAGCCACCCAATAGCTCAAACCAAAACATATGCTTACTGCTATGACCAACCAGTGCTGAATATCTGCCTGAGGTACATGAGAACTAAGTGTTTGGTGTAGCATGAGTTGGCAATCCTTTCAATATGCTTACTGATCCTGTGTAAAAAGAGAGTTGTACAGGTAGAAACAATTTCCAGATCGCTAATATTTTCATTCATGAGTCTATCCTTGTCTTCTGGTTCGACCCCAAAGATGGAAAGCCACATTTGAATTACTGCTATTTCTTTTGGGGAAAATGGCAGGCATCCCTTTTTGGTGTTGGACGTACAACTGATAATGTATGGTTGCGTTTTGGCATCATTATGCTTCACCCATTCCAAGGGAAGTATTCAGAAGTACAATCGTGGGTATTTTATTTTTAGTGGTTGCGCATGCAGAATACGAAATCGTGCTTTTTTAATGCAACTTTCTCCGTTTCCTTTCCTTTTTTTTTTTTTAAAAGCTCCACTGTGGCAAGCTGGTGTGATGTGTAGGCCTGCAGTGCCGAGATGATCAGTGTGTACATCATTTGCAAAAATCACCCCCAAAAGGTGCGGTTGCCATTTTACAAGAAGGCGCTGCATAGTGCCCAGAAAGTGACATCAGAGGCACCCTTCATCCCCAAATCAATTTAAATTAATCACCCCAAAAGTTTTTGCCACTGCATAACAAAAAGGCACAGCATCAGGCCTAGACAAGACCAGTCAGCCCAGCACAAATTGTGTGCAATGGCACATGCATCTTTCATCGCTCAATCATTTTAGAGTAATCCCTCCCAAAAAGATGATGCTACCATTTCACAATTCAAATTAATCAGCCCTGAAAAGGCTTTACTATTATATGTCCAGGTACTCTCACCATTTTGCAGCTGCTACAGTCCAGCCAATACCAATATGGCAGTGCCTGGTAAATGCCTGTCCCATGCCTACAAAACATCAAAACTGTTGGCATTGCCAATGCTCATTTAAGAATGCCTTTTATCTGTGTGCCCTAAATAGCACAGGAATAGGATGAAAAGGATTAGGGAAGCATGCTGTCTGGGCATCCTTAATAGCGGATGAATTCATTTTTTTCATCTGCTGAATGTGTAACATCCCCATACAGCCCCGTCTCTGGATGGGTGATTGTCAGAATGTGCGTTTTGCTCTTAGGTTAGCCTAGCGACTTTACGTGGTTAGTCAACAGATTTGCAATATCCCACTTTGCAGAGGCAATCCATCTAGGCAAGCCAGTCAGCCCTGAGCCCAACAACCAGCAATACGTTGACTGCTGGACTTTTAAAGTCACATCTTCCACAGCTTGCCATTCAATCAAGTTACTACAGTACAGGCCCAGCAGAGAAGCTTACTACAGAAGCTGACGTGGTGAGTACATCCTAGTACTAGATCCTTGTTTGCTGCTTGTTGAGTTGAGGTGTTGCTTATTTGAGAATGTTGCTTGTTTATGTGCACCATCTGATATCTGCAGTCTTTTAAACCATCAAAGTCCTAATGATCCAACCTCTAGTCTGTACTTCTGCACTCTATCCAGAGATTACATATCAGTAAGACTGTATCATGGACTGTCAAATAAGTGAGAAGGCTTCTAAGATAATACACATGAAAACAAGGCAGAATCTGACATTAATTTCTTTACTTTAGGAAATGGATATTAGGAAGTACTTTGGCAGTAAGGGTTGAGCAGCAGAACATCTTCATCATCCACATACAATGGGCCTCATTACGACCCAGGCGTAAACAGCGCCGACCCTTACCACCTGATTCCGAGGTCCCTTAGCGCCATGGAGGTTTTAACACCTGCTTTTAGCAGGTGTTAAAATCCATGGCGCTAAGGGACCTTGTTGTTAAATACGCCACCGTAATTTACGGTGGCGTAATTAACTCCTTCCCCACTCCCATTATGCCCTATGGGGCAAAAATGGGAATGGGGAAGGGTAAATGGGTAAATGGGGACTTACCGCCCCACTCACCTCGGAATGGGGCGGTAAGTCCGCCAACCACCATGGCGTAAACGTAGTTTACGCCATGGTGGTAAAGGTACGACCCAGGCGGTAACTTACCGCCTGGGTCGTAATGAGGCCCAATGAGTCTCGGCAACACCCAGAAGAATCTGAGAGTGCAGAAGAGAGTATTCAGGTTGATGATTATTCGCAACATGCTCAGGAAGGCTCAAGTACAGTTCCAGAAAGAGTAAGTGGTGGACCTATGGCTGTCAGTAGATCTAGTGAGGCAACAGATTTAGGAGTGATTAATAAGGGCCAAGTACAGATCAAATTAGTCGAATATCCTATTTTTGGTTTACAAAAACGTTCGTATAATTGGTTTTAAAAACACTCTTGGCTGGAATATTCCGTCAACGGAAATGCCTCTTTGTTTTGCTTTTAGACATTTCTTGTGAAAACATAACCGGTTAAATGTAGATTCACTGTGTACTAGTGGATATAAAAACTGGAAAAGTGCCTTAGATTGATATAAAAACCATGAAATGACAGCAGCACACAAATCAAGTATGTTGGCATGGGCACTGTACAAGGATGCTCTAGTGAATGGCAATGAAGTCAATTATATGCAAACAGGCAGTGAATTCCAAATCAAAGAAAGGCGAGACTATCTTCCACGTATTGTGGCAGTAATAAAGATCCTTGGTAAACAAGGAATTTAATTTATGCGGCAAGATGAGTCAGAGGATAGCGAGAACAAGGGAAATTCCGTAGAATTCTTGAATGTACTTTCTAAGTTTGACCCTTTTATTAAAAAGTATGTACCTCCTGAATGCCACCTACACTTCCCCATCATCCAGTGCTGCTCTGAGGAAGTTACACAATAAATAGTAAATGAGCTGAAAGCTTCTGGCATGTATGCAATAATGGCAGACTAGGCAAGAGATCACCACAAAGAGAAATTGGCAATCTGTGTTCGCTATGTTTTACCATTAAGTGGTGAAATTAAAGAACATTTTCTCGGTTTCAGGTAATTGGAAGATTTTAATGCAGATGTTATCACAGAGTCTTTACAAGAACGCCTAAAAGAACATGGGGTAGATAGTATATTATGTGTTGCTCAAACTTACGATGGTGCAGATGTTACGAGTGGAGTAAGTGGTGGTGTGCAGGCAAAGTTTAATAAATACCATCCAGAAGCTATTTATGTTCATTGTCATGCCCATGAAATTAACCTTGTGCTATGTCACACCTGCAAAGCAATAACGGATGCCAAAGATTTCTTCACAATGGAAAATCTATATACATTTTTCAGTACTTATTCATCACCATAAATTCAAAGCGGTTCAAAACACTGGGACTAAAACAAGGTGAGCTTGTCCAGCTTTCAGACACACGTTGGTTTTGTCAGCTACGCTCTGTAAATGCACTGATAAATAACTTCCCAGATGTCCATCAGTGCCTTTCAGAAATTGAATCCAGTACAGCAACTTGTTTATTTTTAAAGTTAAAAAAATTGTCAATAGTATTTTGTCTCTTTATGCTCCAGTCTTTGCTTACCACCACAGAGGGCTTCCACACAATCCTCCAAAAAGAAGCTCTAGATTTAGCTAAAGCAATTAATTTGAAAGATGCTGTGTGCAATACATTAAGAGCTATGCGAACTCCAGAGTTTCAGAGCTGCTGCAAAAAGCAGAATCCTTGCTCAAGGATACCAACACTGAAGGCACGGAAATAGTAGTGGAATGAAGAAAAAAAGCAAGAGAGCATGCCAGACTTTGTGGTTGAACAAAGTTCCTCTCGGAAACATGTCAGTACAAAAGAAGACTTTAGAACAAAGTTATTTTACCCGTGCTTGGATCGGATGATCTCTGAACTAGAAAATCGCTTCTCCAGTGTCAGAGGAAATGAGAGGAATTCAAGCTTTCCCCAAACTTCCTATATGAAGATTTAAGGGAAATTGCAAACCATTACAACATAGACTAAGTCTGAGGAAGCCCTTCTAGCAAAACATTTTGCTAAAAAGAAACTGAATGGTCAAACTCTCTCAATGGATCAAGTGCACAAGCTTTTAGAGCCTCTAATGTTTCCAACTGTAATAAAAATGATTCAAATTGCTTCAACTGTGCCAGTGAGCAGTTGTAGCTGTGAGAGATCTTTCAAGGCTCTACGGAGGCCTCACAATTGGCTCAGATGTACAATGGGGCAATCGAGATTACAGGAGCATGCTGTACTTTCAGAAGAGAGAAGAGTGCTACAATCAGTTTCTGATGATGCTATTGATCATTTTGCTGGCATGCACGCATGAAGGCAAGCACTTACTGTTACTCGTCTAAATGTTAAATTAAGCTATTTGAGATTGTGATATTAAATGTTAAAGGTATTTGTAACGCGCACCTATCCTATCCACATGCGGCGCAGGCCAACGTCTATCTAGATGCATCTGTCGGTCTGAGTGTGTTTGTCCGGTGCGTACGAGCGGGAGAGTCTAGGTCTAGGTTTCGTCTGGGTCTAGTTAAGTGGTCAGTCTCCTGTGGCCTTCCTTTGCGGCTGTTTTCCATGATGTCTTATGCTCTGTCGAGTGGTTGGTTCTTTGGCTTGAGTGTTTGTCCAATTTGAGAGTGGCCGAGGTTGGAGTTATTTCCATCATTGTTTTAGTGTATGGGCATTCTGGTGCGTCTCCATAGTGGTTATGCTTTGAAGAGCCATGATTTGAGGAGTTTCCTGAATGCTAGGTGGTTTGTTGTATTCTGTATATTCTTAGGTAGGTTGTTCCAAGTTTTGGGTGCCTGGTGAGAGAAAGACGATCCTCCAAGTTTTTTCCTGTTGTAGGGTTTTGGTTCCAGGCGTATGTCTGTGCTTGATCTTAGTGTTCTTGTCGGTTGATGTAGGCGTAGTTTGGCGCTTTCTGCGCCTTGGTTGTGTATTGCTCTTTGCGTGATGCACATGGCTTTGAACTTTATTCGCTGTTTCAGCGGTAGCCAGTGTAGTATTTTTTCATCCAGCTGAATATGTCTCGAAGGCAATTCTCTAGTGTGGTGTTTCCTTCTCGGGTGTCTTGTATGTTGAAGATTATTTGCGTATCGTCGGCGTAGTTGTAGCATGTGAGGCCGTGTTTTTTGATGAGTTTGATTAATAGGTACATGTAGATGTTGAATAGAAGTGGGGAGAAGGATGATCCTTGTGGTACTCCACACGTGGAGACTCTGGGTTTGGATTTACAAGGTTTCATCCATATTGTTTCTGTTCTGTTTGTTAGGAAGGATTTAATCCATAGTAGCGCAGTGTCCGTTATCCCTAGTCCTTCTAATCTCTTTATGAGGATGGCGTGGTTGACAGTGTCGAAGGCTGCAGACAGATCAAGGAGAATCAGGGCGGTGCTGTTGTCTGAGTCTGCGTTTGTTTTTAGTTCGTCCCATATTGAGAGGAGAGACAATTCTGTTCCTCTCATAGGTCTGAAGCCAACTTTTGCCTGGTCTAGTAGGCAATGCTCTTCTATGAATTTTTGGGTTATTTGGTAGACGTGCGTTTCTAGCAGTTTGGCTATGTAGGGTATGTTGGAGATGGGTCTGTAGTTAGATGGGTCCTCCACGTTTCCTGTTGTGTCTTTAAGTAGTGGCTTGATGTAAGCTGTTTTGAAGACCTGCGGTACTTTGCCTGTTGAGATTGAGAGGTTGAGGAGATTCCTGTGGTATTCCATGGGGGTTCCTTGTTTGAGAATTGTTTTGTATATGTCCGGGGGGCAAGGGTCTTCGAGAGAGCCTGATTTGTTGCTTTGGTTTACCAGTTTGACGAAAGCCTCAACTGATATTTCTGGGAAGTTTCGCAGCTTGTTTGTGTGTTCCTCGTCTGCGTCGGTGGGGTTTGAGCTGTGAACGCTCGGATTGTTTCGTATGGTGTGCTGGATGGAGGTTATTTTGTTTTTGAAGTGGTCTCCGAGGTCCTCGCAGAGTTTCATCGATGGGATTGGCGTGTTGTTGCAGGCCGGCGGGTTTTTATTTCGTTTATGATTTTGAATAGTTCTTTTTGAGCGTTTGGTGCTCTGGCGATTCGGTTGTCGTAATGTTTCCTCTTCGCTTTTTGTATTTCCTTTTTATATGCGCGGATCTGTTGTAGGAATTTCATTTTGTTTGCAGTGGTGTTGTTGGTCCTTCATTCAGCTTCTAGTTTTTGGTTTTTCCTTTCCATGGCGTTGAGTAGTGGGGTGTACCATTTTGCTGCATTTTTCCATATTATACAGTTTGTTAAATTATATTTCACATGGTTTGTTTTAATTGGCTTGTATAGGAACTCAATGCAGTGTCTGTGTACAGTTCAGTTTTTGCAAAGGATCATATTTGTTTTATATTTTGTATCTTTGAGTTTAAATTTATTAACAACCATTGGAATTGGAAATGCATCTTTAATTTTTACTGCAGTATGTTCTCTCCATACTGCATTTCTGCTAAATGCAAATGGAATAAAACCACAAATGTACTCGTTTAAAAAAGGTATGTTGTAATTGAAAATGCTTTTCATTTGTTAGTTATGATATACTGGGTCTTTGTATCCCACCTGCTTGCTGCAGCTCATTAGCGCTACAGTATTTGGCAGCCATTTAGATCACTAAGAAACATACGTAGTTTTCTGGTTATTTTGGAAAAGTCATGCTGAAATGTGTGTGATTTGAACAGCGTTTTTTCAAAAATGTTCTTGAGGGGGCAGAGGGGGTATAACCCAGCCCCCGCCCCCGTACCACTGCAGTCAAGTTGAGGCTCGCTCGCTACATTGGATAATTACATTCATTATGTCCCACCACTTCGTAAGCCCACTAGCTACCCCCGTCAGTCCAACAACCAGCAGTAAGTGACTGTATGGTTAATGTAGCAAACGGATCTCTCCAGTTGCTGCTTAAATACTATTTCTCAATCCACGCCAAGTTTTTGGCTGTCATGTCCAAAGGCTTTTCTTTGTCTTATATAACCCCATAAAGTATTAGATAGCACTACTGGATGAATATTCAGGTTTTGGAGTAGGAAATCTTCCAAATGAGCACTTTGAGCGGTATAGTTTGTAATGTACCTACATGTGATATTGCTGTCCCAGAGGGGGTCTACAATCTATTACACTAACAGAGAAACCGGACAGGGGGGTGGTGTAGCAGTAATTGCTAAAGATACCATCAATTGTTTCCCATTAATAGAACATGCAGTGGTACCAAGATCCTGCACCTCAAACATCTTCCTACAGACAACAGCAGTCCAAACATAATTTTAGTTTACAGGCCGCCCTCGACGACAACTCCCGGATTCAATGAAGAAATAACTAATTACTTGAATGTGCTTAAATGACCTAATAGCACAAAACTATTAGGTGATTTTAACCATTGGCAAGTAGATCCCAGAGACAAAAAAAGCCATTAAATTAGAGAAACGTATAAATAACATTGATCATAGGGTGGCGAATCTTGAACCCACCATGTACAACAGACATTTACTGGACTGGGTTGTTACATGGTCTGCTTCAGGTGAGTTTGCAGCATGGTCTGCATCAGGTGAGTTTTAATCTATGAGCCTGGCGCCTATGGTGCCAGGACTGGACCCAAATAGCCCCTGGGGGTACTATTCCTCTTCACGGGTCGGCGCAGCTTCCACTGCATCTTCGCCGAACCCCGGCCCCTAAGGGGAAACAAAAGGACAGCAAGGTGAAACAAAGGAACTAACAAGGGGAACCCTCCTCACCACAATAGACTTACCCGATTTTACCGCCGGAGGTATTATTCCCCCAAGACTTCATACTTTCTCTCAGCGCCTGAATAAGGGAGAAAGCAACAGGTTACATATTGACATTTTTTTATCGAACTGTGTTGGAAAATACAAATCCTTACCAGAAAACTACCAGTTGCCATGAGGAACTCTTCATTAGGGTCAAGCAGCAACCTGCAAGGAATCGGACAAGAGTGAAAGTCCGGCATTTGAACTCTTACGAATTTTATACTTACGGCACCTTGCCGGGAATCTCAGAGTCAATATTGTTCTGGAACCCACCTATTCCTTTGAGCCAGTGAAGCATCTGGGTATCAATGCGCCCCTGCGCTCAATGCAGGATGGAGAGCTCATCTTTTCAAACTATCAGGTGAGACTATAAAAGGGGACATCAAAGGTGATCTGTGGGGAGAACAGCGGGGTTGGGGGGGTTTACGCTCAACTCCACGGGTGGTTAATTCCCTTTCTCCATTTGCAGAATATTCCTACGGGCCAAGCAAACGAAGCTAGGTGGGCCAGTCCAGTCCGTCATCTCGGCCCTACGCGTCACATTGGTGGAGACCGCAGCGGTCCAGTTCCGATCGACTCCTCTGTGGGAGCCAGGTGAGCGTAACAAAGTAAGAAAGACTCATGCGAGTCCCTGCTGATAAACCTTCTATGCCACCTTCAGAAATTGGCGGATCAGAAGGCACCACCGCAAAATAAGACCATAAGATCTAACCGTAAAAAACAGCAATGGTTCACGGGAGAACAACTTTTTTGCCATTTTTTGTTTAAGAAAAGAAAATGAGTGGCAAATAAACCCCGCCCCAGAGAAAAAGGCACTATGGAAAGACAGTGAGAAAACCTATAAAAACATGATAATAGATGGCAAAAAAACTTATAATGAACAAATTAACACTGCAGCTAATTCCACCAGCAAACTATTCAACATCTTGAAATTGGTCGAGAAACCCAAGGAAATCACCCCTCTTTTCACCCACTCAAGAAGAATGCGACACAACCCAGACAGCCTTCTTTACCAAAATTGCAAAGGCCAGGGACATGATATCAAAATACCAATCCGCTTGAAAGATGTCTACATCACTGCCAACTGAGGAAATAATCCATTCCTCGGCTCCTTACAGGTTCACACAAATTATGACCTGCGACATGATAAAAGTGCTGGCCACTATGAAACCTACAACTTGTGCTGAAAACTTACTTCTGCCCAAAATAATTCTTTATAATCCAGACATCTTTACTCCGATCCTGAGCAAAGTAATTAACACCTCTTTTAGAGACCAAACCGTGCCAGAAAACATAAAAAGGGTCACAGTATCACCATTAGTTAAGAAACCAAACTTGGACCAGAGACACCCCAATAACCTTCGACCAATCACTAATTTTAGTCTCAAGATCATGGACAGGCTAGCTACATTGCAACTCCAAGCCCACGTGGAAGCAGCCGAGTCCTTGCACTACAAATATTCGCGTTTTCGTCCCGCCCATAGCACAGAGACCGCTATGTTAGATCTGGGGAAAGCCGGCCTTCTCATCCTTCTAGACCTGAGCGCCGCATTAGCCATCACTGATGAAAACGGCAAAATTGCTCAGATGAAGCTACAGGCTGGATAATGTCCTTTCTTAAAAACAGTGGGTGGGGGAAGTTCTCCCCAGAAAAAAACAAATCACATGCAGTGTACCACCGGGGGCCAGCATGTCCCCTCTTGTTCAATCTGATACCTCTGCCTAATTCCTGACAACACCAACACATTTGTCAACAACTACGCTGACGATGTTTAGCTGGTGATTGAATTGGGCGGGGACTTTCAGAAAGACAGTGAGCACCTATCCATGGTCTACAATACTGTAGAACAGTGGATGGACACGAAATGGATGAGCCAGAGTGGCAAAAAAAATGAGCTCATGGTTTTTGGATCACATTCAGCCAGAATGAAGCTACATACATCCTACAGCTCATTCGTGATAAAAGACACTCCAATACAAGTCCTGGGTAAGGTTAAAACCCTCAGTATGATGCTTGAAGCATCCCTCGGGTCTGAAGCACAAGCCCAATACATAAAAAAATGTGATCTTACCATCTCAGACTGTTAGACCATTCCTATCAGAAGACAAGTGTGCTACCACCGCAAGAGCTACTGTATTGTCACGCCTTGAATACGGTAATGCACTCATTTTAGGATCCAATAAACAATGTTTTCATAGTTACCATGTCATCCAAAACAATGCAGTAAGGATTATTAAACAGAAAACCAGAACCCAGCACATCAGTGAAGCCCGGAGAGCTCTTCACTGGTTGAAAGTTGAAGACAGGGTCCAATTCAAGGCTTTGACACTGGTGCACAGATGCATCTTTGGAAAGGCTCCGGCATACCTAAAATCTAAACTATTCTTACACGTACTCAACAGGGAGCTGAGATCGGCTGATCAAGGTATGATCGCAGTGGCCACCCACAAGCACAAAAATGGAGCGGGATCATCTTCCCCCATCATAGCCGCAGGCATATGGAACAATCTCCCTGCACACATATGGATGGAAACTATTTGCACTCTCGCAAATTACTGAAAACCCATATCTTCAAAAAAAGACATTTAGTATTCCCCCTCCTCTCAGCCGTCATCCTTTGTATCATGCCATCTATGTTCTCATGTTGTCTTGCTGTTTACATGTCTCTGCGCCTGAAGCTTGCGAGCTACCGGCGCAATAAAAATTAATAAAATTAATTAATGCTTGAAATTGCGACGCGTGCGTTCACATCATGTAGTTATGCGACGTCCAAACTTGCAATGGGCTCTAGCCACTGATATTTTACAAACCTAGCAGTGCCCCTGAAGCCCAATATCATTAAATGGGGAATCATCTCAATTGTGCCAAGAGCCCCTTGCTCTCGTACATTGTTCTTTTTAAAAAGGACAAAAATGCCCAGGCCTTCAAGACCGAATCTGATGACAAAAGATATAACAAAGCCGGCCTGTGAGCGAATGTTCAAGGACCCGAGGACTTGTAGACCTAATATCTCTATAAGCTGGGCAAAAAGAAATTAGGTGGCTTCAGGTCCTCTCCATCTGCCCCACAAGCCAGACAGCCAGGTAATTTGGGGTACCCTGCACAGTTTACCATATTGCCCTTTAGCTGTAGGAAGTCGAATCTGCCAGCCATCATTCTCCGTTTTTTATGTCAAGAGGAAATAGGGCTGTATCACATTCAAAAAAATATGTTTTATGATTATGTATTGTGCAATATAAACCACAGCCTTTTATTGCCAACACCAATGCAATGCCTCAGTCATTGTATAGCAAGAAGCAGGTGTCAGGGGTCACTTGGCTCCATGTAGCTAGGAGGCACAAGGGAATAATACCGGGGCCCAGGCTAACACACAAACATTTAAGACTGCCATAAGCAGAGAACAACACAAATGGGACTATGTTTTGGTGCCCTTTCTCCTGCCACTCGGTTCACCCAAACACTTACCAGGAAGAAAGCACACCAGGGTGCCAATCGAACAGTCGCCAAGCAGACAAATGACGACTGGGTTCCTGTGCCAGGCCTAGCCCCTTCCACACAGCACAGGGCCTTTTCTGTTGAAGGTCACTCCAGTCCAGGTCCTCATGGATAATCAATTATTCACTCACTCTCCACCAGGCTCCACGTTTTACTTTCCTGGGCCAGTTACGAACAAGACGTGTCTACATCATGGTCGTCATCGCAGATAACTCATCTGCTGTTTTATGTGCCGGTGCGGTGCCACGAGGAAGGAGTCGCCGCCATTGCCCATGCCTACCTGCAGACGGGTGGGTGCTGCGTGCTGGTCAAGTCGAGGCCGTCGAGCAGTGTTTGCTGACTGCTGCCAACTTAAACAAGTAAGCTATTGTGGGGATGGGGGCCGGATGGAATGAACACAGGCTGCGGCCCTGTGCTGTGCCGCCTGCACTGATGCATGCCTGGAGGTGGCGTGGGGGCTGCCCCAGAGAAGCCCCAGGACAGGGACCATCCCTGGCCCGGTGAGTCAGAGGCTCGGGGCCCGGCTCAGAGGGCGAATTCATGGACCACAGCAGTGCTTTTAGCAGCTGCAAGGCTCCCCGGCAGCACACGGTCTGCCATCAGGGGACCACCTCGTCACCTCTGTCTCTCTCTATCTGCGTGTGTTTCTCCATCTTTCTTTCTCGTCCTGCCCGCCTTCTTCTGCCTTTCCCTCCATCGCCCCATCTCGTTCTTCATCTGTTTCTCTAGCATCCTCTCACCTGCTTTCTTCTCTCACCCCATCGCCCTTCCATTTTACCCATGACTTCCTCTTCCACCCTATGTACTTTCTTTCTCTTTACTCACTTTATATTATCTCTCCCAGCCTCCCCATCTATCCTTATATTTGTATATTCTTCGTTCTCATCTCACTTCTCCCTTGCCCCTCTTTCTCATCGCCCTTCTCTGGCACCGAACATTACTTCTCTCGCCTTTCATCGTATCCCCCCCCCCTCCGCCTCAAAATCACTCTCTCCCTTTACTTTTCTTTTCCATCTAGCTCACATTCTTCCACTCCTCACTCCCAAGCTCACCACCCCTCCCCTTTCTTTCCTTCGATGCACGCTGAACCCTGAAGACATGGTGTCTTGAGGTCTGCGCTCCAGTCTTTATCCAGCCCTTGCCCAGAAATTCTTTGTATAACCTGCAATTCTTGAGGAGTGCTCCGACAACATTCGCCACTTTCTAACCCGTGGCCCACTACTCACTTGGTTGACCGTGCATCCATACCCGTCTTTACAATATTCACTAGCCTCTCCCTACGGAGCTTCCATCGCCCATGTCATATTAGCAGTTACTAGTAGTTTAGGGAAGGCATGGTATCAAAGTAATATTGTAGAGGGCTAGACGCTCACTCCACAAGGCTTGCTAGCATCGCATCCAGTCAGTCCTGACATTAGCATAGCCTGGACCTTTTCCAAATCTAGCAACAGCGCCGTCTGAAAGGGTGGACTTGTGGGCATAGATCGGCCTCTGTCAAACATGACTATTTGGGGAGCAAACACGTGACTCGCCACCCTAACTCGCCATTGCGATTCCATGAGTGTACAAGGGCATCATGCGCATGGTGCAGCAGTTGCTACCCTAGATTGCTGCTTGTTAACCCCCTCCGACCCTCCAATGTAGCATAATCGGGACACAAACTAAATAGAAATCTGTCTTTGTCTTTTTTCAAATGTTACTATCTGCAGTCAAAGTTGAAAGTCATTCATTCAGGAGGGGGGCGAGAGAAATTCAAAGTTCTTAAAGGTAAAGCTCGACTGGAGCGTAACTGGCCCAATATCCTCAAAGCACTGTAACTTGAGACTTCAGCCTTTCATCTTTCTGAGGTTGATAAATCAGTGTCAACTCTGGTTGGGTGATTATTGATTAGGTTCTATATATAGTGGTTGGCAAAATAAACAATAATGATTAACTAGAGTTTAGTGCGTCGAGAGTAGATTTTATTTCATAATAAAAGTTGCCGGACAGCTGGGCCATGGATAAAATGGACCGCCGTGCTGCAGGAATTATCCTGTGATGTCACCTCCTGTGACGTCTTCCCATTGCTCAGGTTAATAAGGACCCATTTTTCTTCTCTCTTTTTAATACTTGCTCTGCCAAGTACACATGTGCATCAGTCATCAGCTACTGAAACAGTCAGGATATAGTACTCAAATGGTGCCAAATGACGGAGACCACCTACAAGCACACGTCTGGTGCTTTGAAATGAAAAGATAAGGATGCACTACTTTTGAATTCTGCAGAAAGTCTTCCAAAACAGAGGAGATTATGGTTTTCAGTACAGATTGTCAGAAGAGCTTGAGTACAGAAAGAGCGGGGCAAAAGTCTATTGGGGCCTCAGTTCTGCAAATTGGTGAACCTGCTGTGATATTTCCATTGTCTGTGTGCACTCAACAGCTTTATGAATGTGCACCGGTAGCTACGGCTACTACAGCAACTAACCTAAACCAAAATGTCGACCATGTTGATGTGATCACAAACAGGAGCCCACAAAAAGTACTCCAGAATCCTTATGTAACCGATTTCAAAATAGGAAGTGCTGCAGATAATACAGAGACCATTGAGATATAATCACCAGGTGATAAATTAAGATCCGTTTGTTTTGTAACAGATAAAGCGCTGTACAAACATGTTACTCAAGATGACCAGTGTGCTCTTGTTTCTCATGGTGCATGCCAACCACTTGAAAGACTTTCCAGATGGCCACTATCCAAGAAATGCCAGTTTGCGTCACTTCTCTTCATCATATTTCATAAAGAATGCATTAAATGAAGGCGTAAGTGTGAAATGGCTGGCTTACTCATACAAAGAAAACTATGCATATTGCAATTATTGCTGGCTTTTGAGTGATCATGAAGCCAAAAATGTAAAGTGTGTTTAAGGCTTCAATGATTGGAGGCGTCTTGGACAATCACTGATGCTACATGCAAAAAGCAAAAATCGCACATGCGAGATACTTTAGCTTTTTTAGCTTACAACAATGACCAAAGCATTGAAAAATGTATTAACAGACAAATTTCCAAAGAAGCTAAGAAGTGGCATGAAGTGCTAATAATTCTTTTAGACAGTTAGAAGTCTACTTTAGGAATGCCTTTTCAGGCTCATCGGGAAAACCTAGATGGTCTCAACTGTGGACTTTTTTTAACATGGTTAAGTTGATTGCCAGGTACAATCCTACTTTTAATGCTCATCTCAAGTCACAAAGCCGTATAATGTAGGTCAGCAAAACCATAACCGATTAGCATGATTGCGTTGGAGACTAGAAACTAGTGAACAAGCGAGGACTGGCCTTCCCATACAACTTTTAAATACACGCTTGTGGCTTCAGTGTGGATATTTCTTGGACAAAAGGTAGAGGAGGCATAAATCAAATTAGCCTCAAAAAGAAGAGCTGGGAACACTGTCACGGCCCCAAGTGTGCAAAATTAATTAGCTAAGGCGTGCCATATTTAAATAGACGGCACACACCAAGGGCCCATGTAAAAACAGAAAAAACTGTTAGCTTAGTAGCCGTTATTTATTGATTATATTTGTGTAATATTTTTAACCAAACAATTAATGGAATCAAAAAATCAAGCCAATTAACAGAGCGTGCATAGGTCACAATGTAAATTGCATTTTTCCGAACAACAATTTGCACAAGAATGCATGTATATCTAATACAGAAATGCATATATATCTACTACAAAACAACTGTGTTGTAAAAGCATGATCATTACAAATTCTTCAAAAACAGCAGAATAAAAAATTAAATCAAATCAACAAACCACAAAAAAATTAAGCCGAATATAGTCAGATGAGGGGGAACATGCCTTCCTGGCATCTGTGCATTACATTCTAGGCTCTGAACCAGTTCCAAAGGAATTGTGTTCTGGCTGTGCAGTTGACCAAGGTCAACGTCGAAAAACTATTTCCTGGTGGTGTAGAGAGGACTGCAAGGTAAATGCAGGTCCAAGGACGTTTCGGCTGGCAGTAAAGGCTGCCTTCATCTGGGCCCACGGATGTCGCTCTACAAGGGAGAGTGCGCATGATGTTAAAAACAGGTGGTTGTGTGGAGGACAAGACAAAACACAAGGCTAGGGGAGGTGGGTTGACTGGTTCACGTGGAAATTGGAACATTTAATGTGGAAACATGTATACGTTTCAGGGCTGGCACCACCAACCTGAAAGGGGATCTTCTGCACGATAGCAGGCTAGCGCGGAAGGCGTTAGCGTGGAGGACATATGTGTTGCCTTGGCGGGGGTCCAGATGTTTAATTCAGTGGACCCCGGGGTACTTGGCTGAAGCAGATGTGTACCAAATGAATGGGCACATGAACAATCAGTGGGAAACAAACGGGCATAATGGCCACATTACTGCACTGGAAACGGTGGGAAACAGTGACAGTTTAAAACAAAGGGGACCAAACACAAAGAATGCCATAGCACCCCGCCTCCGGCTCACCTAATCTCCATTTTCTGGTTTCTCCTGCAGGGTGACTTAACCTGCCAGTGGCCTCAGAGTTTCCCCTAACCATTCAGCGCCTCAGTGCCTGGCTTCGCCATCCAGCTTTCAGAGTGCTCGAAATCCAAAGTAGGCATATTACCAATTCCTCTATGGGTATTTCCAGCCACTGGCCCCGGGGTCCCATATGAGCCCAGTTCCCCGATGAGTGGCATTCTTTGTGTTTGGTCCGCTTCGTTTTAAACTGTCACTGTTTCACACCGTTTCCAGTGCAGTAATGTGGCCATTATGCCCGTTTGTTTCCCACTGATTGTTCACGCGCCCATTCATTTGGTACACATCCTCTTGACCCAAGTACCCCGGGGTCCACTGAATTAGACATCTGGACCCCCGCCAAGGCAACACATACGCCCTCCACGCTAACGCCTTCCGCGCTAGCCTGCTATCGTGCAGAAGATACCCTTTCAGGTTGGTGGTGCAAGCGGTGAAATTTATACTACATGTTTCCATATTAAATGTTCCAATTTCCATGTGAACCCGTCACCCCACCGCCCCTACCCTTGTGTTTTGTCTTGTCCTCCAGACAACCACCTGTTTTTAACATTATGCGCGAAACAAAAAAATGGCCATGGGTAGTGAGAAAATCTGTAGGGACCAGAAGGGTCCTCAGGACACAGACAGTTGGGGTTGTGGGCGTTCTTAAGAAGCCACACCCCGGGTAGAAGATTCTGCGGTGTGGTGAAGCAACGGATCGCCTGTAAAATAACTCCTTGACTTTATGTAAATAAAGCTTGCTGTGGCATTTTGCTTTCCATTTTGAAAGCTGGTTTGGTCTTTTTATTCCGGGAAATACCATGGAGGTCCGGTAATGGGGTGGGGGGGTTGTAGGGTATGAATGTGGCAAACAAACTTGAGTGTTGGGGGGGAGGCACAGCAGGGGATTCCCCGCTAAGAACTATATGATGTCACACCTAGTTCATCAAGCCAAGAATATGAAAAACCTTGTCATGTCCCATAGCGCTTAAAAGCCCTGTGTGAAACACGTTGGTTTGCTCGTTTGAAGGCAGTTGATGCTATGAAAGAGTACTTTAACATAATTCATAGCCTTGAGGATGAAGCCCATGCCCAACGAAGTAATGAAGAGGATTTATTGAAGCCAACAACACTCCTTATTAATGGATTGGGTATTTTATCTGAACTTGTTGTGCTGGCAGAAAGTCCTGACTGTAAGGGATGCTGTGGCATGCATTTTACAGTCCAAGTCAATTGACCTTTTTTTTGCTGAAACTTTCGAAGTGACAATAGAGAAGCGTCAAAATGTAAGGTCAGATGATGCCTACTTTGATTTTATTAAATGTGCCAGAGAAGAATGGGAAGCAATGGGGCTTGAAAAGAATGATTTCCCTGTCCAACGTGAAAGGCGTGTACCAAGGCGTGATGGAGAAACTTTAAGGGATGTGGCACTTTCACCTTTGGAAAAACATAAGCTAGGATACTTTGAAGTATTGGATAACATGCTTGATGAAACGAGAGAGCGATGCAATTGCTTCCAAGAAGTGAGCAAACTGTTTGGCTTTCTACAGCCCCAAAGGTTATCAGGCTTGAGCAGTGTTGAGCTAGGCAAACAAGATGAACTCCTCCTAAAGAAATAGTCTGTCTTCAGACAGAAGCTACCGGGCAACCAGGTCTTATTCCAGACCTTACTATTTTGGAGTTCAGAAACATGTCAAAACTGGGAGCGCATGCCCCATGTGTACATTGCTAAATTAACTGCAATTTATAGGGTCCTCTTCTCTGGAAGAGGTCTTACCAGAGATGTCCATGCTGTGCAGGATATTTTTGACCCTGCCAATAGGCATTGCAAGCGCAGAGAGGAGCAGGAGTACTTTAAGGCGTGTGAAAAACTACATGCGCTCTACCATGACAGAGAAGCGTCTAAGTGACTTGGCGCTTCTGGCAATTGAACAAAATACTGTGTATAGTTTAGATTGATCAAAACTGTTAGAAGCATTTGCAAATACACAAAGAGGCAGCGTATGCATATAAAATTTGGGGACCTTTGGTTGGCGCAGGCAATTTATTTACTTCTAGCATTGCACTTTATTTTTTATATATGCGTTGGGCATTATTTCATGAAGCTTAGCTGGCAATTGTGTTTTTACTTTTATTGCACAAGAACGTCTATCAAGGAACTGTTTTTTTGTTGCACAATACTGAATTTATTGTACTGCGAAATGTGTAAAGACATATTTCCACAAGGTTTTGTATTTGAGAAAAATGTCCAGAGTTGTAATTACAAACATTGGATCCAACTAGACTTCTGAGACCCATTTTTCTAGGAAATGGTGTGCTCTTGAAAAGCTTTAAGTAGTTCTCTTTCGCCCTTAGCCTTGAAACATGTTAATTTTCAACATTAGCTTCAGGCTTCATCCTCCAATATGATCATTGATAGCAAAGCCTGCTGAGGAGGCCCAGCTGTTTCCAGTTAGTCAGACCCCTAGCTACCGTAATAAAGACAACTGAATTAAAAAAATAGCTTTTGTCCCCTAAAGTGTGCCATTGTGCACTTGTGACCACAATTAACGCCGCCCACCTAAAGCTCTGCCTCCATGACCCGCCCACCTAGGGCCCTGTGTCAGGTGCTGCCACATGGCCTTTTGCATTAAATCTGCCACTGACCTAAAGGGACAAGCCCAAGGCAGGAAGAAAAGAACAAAGGGAGAGAAGAGCACCACATCAAGGTGTGAATGGCCGTCGGCGCAACAAGCCCACAGAAATATGCATATCCTGACGCTAGGTATGGAGGATAAAAAGGAGCTAGGAGAGGGAATCCACTCTGAACGGAGCACCATTTGTCAACCAGCGAATGCAGAATCCTTTCTTTTCCTAATCCCACCCAGAAGGAAGAAGGGGAGAATAAAGGGGAAAAAACAGGGCAACGAACGAGGACCACAAAGTTGCGGGAAGAAGATGGCAGCATAGGCCAGGTAGACGCCCCCTGGACCATGCGCCCCAAAGATAACCATTCATGTGTGATTTTGATAAATAAATTTACCAAAATAGGTTTTCTGATTATGTATTGTGCAAGAGGGGTGCACAGATTTAGAGGTACACCCAACCGAAAAATATTTTAAAAATGGGAGGCACAGATGCAAAGGCAGAGGGGTGCACAGTAGGGTTGTAACGGTATAACCGTATACCGGTATAAACACCGGTCAATTTCATTTTGCTTAAGTAACCATTACCTTGTTTGTAACAGTAAACCGATTCAAATGATGTTTGTTTTGCACGTGTACTGTGCAGTGCACTTCAATTAATGCAATTGTAAATTGCAAATAGGGCTGGCACTGGACTGGCTTTTTTATTGTTGTTCAGGGAGCATGGGACTCGAGGAGGTGGAGTTCAGCAGCTTGGGATTGGAGGAGGTGGAGCTTGCCCCGGCCCAGGCTCGGCTGGGAGCAGCCTGGGATTGGAGGAGGTGGAGCTTGCCCAGGCTGGGCTGGGCTGAGCTGGCAGCAACCTGGGACTGGAGTAGGGGGAGCTTGCCCGGGCCCAGGCTGGAACATTCTGGAATCCTAACGTGCACGTGTCAGAGAAAGTTGAGCAGCCTCCGTTTGGTCACCGCTCTTCTTCGCTGCTGTGTTAGCTCCAAAGTTGGTGCTTGCCCTGTGTGTGTCGCATAGGATACTACCCAAGGAGACTATACATCTTTTCTCCCCTGGATAAATACATTAAATAGCAATCTTAATTTCACCATGACCAACAGTAATATTTCTCTTCCGTTTTTGGATTTACTTATCAAGATTGATGTGTACCATATTATCGTGGATCTGTTCCGTAAAGATACGGACAGGAACACAATTTTACGTTTTGACAGTTTTCACTCAGTCACTTCACCTTCACTATCCGCAGTATGCTAACAATCACTTTGTTACTTTCTAATTGAATTTCAGTCTACACAGGATTCTGAAATTACGTGCCCCTTTGGCTTCCCTGTGTATACTTCACCTCGCACGTTGTGCTGGTCAACGTCTCCTACTAACCGCCAGCATGATTTTCTAGCCCAGTGCCGCCCTTGACCATTTGAGAATTTTCTACAGCGGTAGTATTTACCTGCAGGTAAGAATACTCAGACTAGTTTCCTACCCTATATAGAAACCTCACTATTCCGTTGTACGTATGTGACCTCTTCCTTACTTTTACCGTCTTTATGTTTCTTAACAGTGTTTGTAAAGCATGCACGCCTCAAACATGCATCTGACTTAGGAATCTGTCTGTCTTCGGTACCTAAAACTACGGCGAGGACACTTTAGACGGAATCACTCTAATCTAGGAAATATATTTACCGCGACTTTAAGGTAAACTGAATTGACATTTTGTGTATGCCTTGAGAAGTTCTCATAAATGATACGATCCTAGCCACATTTTCCCTCTCTTTTTTGTCAACTAGGATATGCACTAGAGTCAGCCCTCTGTCCTGAGAAGCCTTTTACCTATTATGATCATCTTCTACACTTTCACAAGTATTTTTAAATATATTGTGAGTGCAATTTTACATCTACCTTTGTGCACTTTGCCTCTATTGGTCCTAGAACCCTGTTCTGATCCGTATACATTCAACTCCCATTAGATTTGACTTCTTAAATGGGTAGTCCAAGTGTACCATCAGTAGGTCTTATGCTGACGTCAAGGTCAAATGAATACTTTTGGATATAACTTCTAATTACATCACCACGTGGCATTGCCTAATTGAGATTAACATTAGGGTCATTTACCTTTTGACATTATTGAAAATGATTTGCAGCACGCTACTGTTGTAATAACCAGGAGTTACATGAATTATATCCCTGTACCTAGCAATGTGCACATCGTTTATGCGCATTATAAATTAATCCATCTAAGCAGTGAGAAATAGCGAATTACCTCATGAAAACACCACTGTAATCCTGTCTTTTGTAAATCTTTAACATCATAGAGACTGATGTCTAGATACGTAATACATCAATATAGTTTTTACTGCTTTGTAAAAAGACCGTTTGGTCACCCATTGTGAATCTGAAATGTATTGTACTCTTGCTCTTTTTTTCCCCAAATGTAATCGACTATCAACTACCAACAGTTCAATATAGGCTTCTGATGAAGAGGAACCTTCCTTGAAACACGTAAAGTCCCAGTGTATTGAACCCGGGATATGTGCGTTTTGCTTTCTATCACATTTTCTTTACATGTGATTAAAATACTTGTTGCTTTTATATAGTCTGTGTTCCCAGAATATCTTTTAGTTAACAGCCTCTTGAATGTACAGCTTTTTGAACAATTCACAGTGAATGCAGATATTAATCTCTATGAGTCTATAGTTAATACTATTTACCACCTATTTGGTGGATTGTTGATAGTGTGCAAGGGACGGTTCCTACTTTGGATCCTCTATTTCTCTTCATTTGTATAGCGGGACTTTGTGCCAAGGTCCTTTTATCCTCCCCTGCACCTCTAAAAATCGAAACCAGCTTGCCTGGATTTGTTCAATAATTTGAAAGGTTTAATACATATATGGTGTGCACCCATTTCCCTGCTTTCTACTTAGGGAAAGTATCCCATACGGCCAATTCTTGAGAGCTAGGCGCAATTGGTCCAAGACTAGTGATTATTCAGCCCAAGCAGAGATCATTTCAGCTAGACTATTGGCTAGAGGATATCCATCACATTTATTGAAACAGTCACGCAAGAGGGCTAGAAACCAACATCGTGACATCTTACTAACCAAGAATAGAAGAACTGACATCACTTGTAAACGTATTGTATGTGCCACACACCACGAGATCAAAAAAATGTACTGGCATCTTTAATTGAGCAACCCAGAACTAGAGCGCCCCAGTTTCCTGTTGGCTCTCAGGTGGATAGAGCGAGGCCGGTTACCAAACAATCCACTAGTCATTCCCAAGGGGCTTTAAGCCCATAGTGGGATATTTTCAATGTCGATTTTGTAGCTCATGCAGATCAACCACGGCTTGTTCTTCCATCTCAATCAATGGTACAGAATTGTATCTGAAACACCATACTACGTGTAATTCTCTTAATGTGATTCATGTAATCATTTGTCCTTGCATGACATCCTATATTGGCAAAACATCTAGACCAAAACACATTTCTGAACATAAATCCAGAATGCGTACTAAAACTATTAGTTCAACATTGGTGGTGCATTTTTTGGAAAAAGACCACAACTGCGATCACCTTGAATGGTGGGTCTTAGAGTGAGTGTTCAGTACCGATCCACTAAATACTACAGCCAGACTGTTTCAATGTGAACAGTGGTGGATGTATCATAGCAGAAGGGTTTTAATCACCAGGAAGAACGGCTCTATCATGTTCCTTGAGGCATTTGGTTTTCAATTAGTTTCATTTGTATTTTCATCATTTAGGCAGTTTCCTTGACTGCTTCTGGTTTGTCAATAGAATATATATTCTTTTATCAACCAGCTATGTTTCATGTCCCTAGTGATTTATTATTTATTTTCATCACTGACTACAAGTATTATTATTTTTATCTTGGTTCCCCCCCCCTTTTTGAATGATTACCATGCCCCGTTTATTTTGGTTTTCCCCTTGTAGGCCAGGATTGTTATTTTCATGTTAGACAGGTTACTTCACATGTATTTGATCCGATATGAGGCTTGTTGAATACGCACTGACGTTTGGATGCCGAATTCCTTCTCGGCGCGGCCAGTGCATTTGTTGACCACGTGATAATTATGCATATTACGTGTTTTCATTACGATCTGCTAATATTCTACGCCCATTCGCAACTATTTTACATTGAGTTGCACGTTTTTCCCCTTGTAGGTCATAATTGTTAATTTTGTTTTCACTTTTTATTTCATATGCATTTGGCCCGATATTAGGCTTGTTGTATATGCATTGACGTTAGACGTTGACTTTCCTTCTGACGCGACCAGTGCTTTCGCTGGTCACGTGATATTTACTTCTATCACGTGCTTTCATAACGACCTTAACACACGTTACGGCTACTCTTGACTATCCTATATTTAGTCGCAGACTGCATGGCGGCAGAATTTTTTTAAATTGCTCCTTCCTCGATAGTATAAACAGACAATTGGACTTGTGGCTTACTTCATAGGAGGGATTATATATTCTATTTCCTTCTTTGCTATGCAGTCGATCAATGAGTGATCTCGAGCTCCTATCGATCCAGTGTGTAATTGCTGTGAAATTTTGCGTAATTTTCACGCATGGGAATACAATTGGATATCCTTTTCAAATTGATGCGTTTTTCCTTTATTAGGTTTAACTATCGTGTTTTCTGGCCATACTCCTTGCTATGATGCCATGTTTAAGCTGTTACTATTTTCAGGCTGCTGTGGATATTCACTGGAACATATATTGATCTATGTCTTATTTTTTATTTTTACCTAGGGAATCATTGATGCACGACATGTGATGATCAGAGTGCATTGCACATTACCACCCATAGATAACGGAATATGTTCCCAATTGTTTTTGTGATGGGCCCTTCATGTGAGCAATGAAGGTATGGAGAGTTGCCATAGATCTTATATTGTGGTTCTGTGTTCATTTATTTTGATAACCTTAGACGGGATAACCAGTGAGATTTAAATTACATTCTTTTTCTCCTTCCACCTTGATTATGTCTCTACAGATTGACTTATCGTAGTGTGGTGTTTTTTCCTTTAAATGGATTGATGGATTAATTCTCGCAAACCATTTTTGGACTCTACAAGGTGACTTTCAATAGCATCTTGTGCTATTTTGTCTTTAGGAATCATTTTGTTTCCGTTCGAAATGTATCCTTTTGCTACCCTAGAGGGGTTGCTAGGCCAAGTCAAGGTTTTTAATCACTTCCTTTGTATCTTTCTTTTTTATGTCCTTTGTTTGCCTGTTCAAGTGAAGAAGTAGATAACGGATGAACATATGGATTGCAAATGATCACAGATGAAGATATATTGGATGGAGGAGAATTAAGATGGCCATCTTATATTATTAACACTGATTCGCTTGTTTATATATACCATTTTCATATATGTCTTGATGAAGACAGTTGTCAGATCGTTCCTCTCTTTTTTAGAGTGATATGACCTAGACAATTCTATTTCATCAAAACTACATAATTTGATACCTTGAAAACTAGATTAGCTATTACATTACTCAAGGTACTAGTAGTAGACAATTATTTGAAATGGTGTATTTCATTAAATTTAGCACTTTATTACTTTTTGCACTTAAGTCTTTTTGAGATTATCTATTTTTAAAATCGAATACTTTATTATTCTACTTATCTGAATGCTTGTCACTTTGTATGCCGATTTAGTACCAAAATAATTTGTACTTAAGGGAATTGGACAAGATCCAGTCCACTGTTTGAACAGTAGTATTTTAAACTACATTGATCTTAACCTCAAGTGGGGTTAATTTGGGTATAATTTTATATTTACAATATTCCATTTATTACATTAGAGTGGCAAACAATTATTATAATTACAGATATGTACTTTATTTTGAATAACCTTTACCCATGAATTTACATTGTATCTATTTTATCATCTATTATGTGTTATTGTGTGTTTTTCATCATGGTGATACTTGTTTAATAAAATATGTATGTTTTATACCATCCCTGACCTAGTCTATCCCCTCCTTGGTTTGCAAAATAGAAGTAGAACCATTTATTTAGTAATGTTATAATAGTTATTGTCCTTTTTGCTTTCTCTGATCTCTGTGTGGATTCAGCATGAGCAGAAAAATGAAAGGTATTTTTTTCTTTCAAAATCTTATTTGTCTGTGCACTACTTAACACATTCTCAGTGGCAGTTCCAATTGTAGGCACCCTCTGCTCATTACCCTGACAAGTCTGTTATTTACCATTTTGGCATAGGCCAGGAGTGTAGTGTATGCCTCAGACTGCAATGGCTGCTGCAGTGCTGTCACACTTCCAAATGCACTGCTACGCCCTGTGCCACAGATTTCAAATGTTCCAGGAAGGTGAACTGAGCAGCCCCCACACCAGGACCGCTATCTTCTTTTTCTTCCCTGCCTTTCGTCTCATGGCATGCGCATTCGTTGTTCACAAGTTTGTGTGATGCATGGTGCAGTCCATAGGCTGTGACGCCTAAAGGCCTTCGTAGGGAAGGCTGGAAAGATAAGGCTGCCCTCCTGTACGTAATCCTGCATGGGGGCACGGCCGAGGCAGGAACCAAAACAAAAAAAAAATACAAAAAAAAAAAAGTTGTTTGAAGCCGTTGGTGGAGAATTCAGGTAAGTGGGGTTGGACAGAGTTCCCGCCGCGATGATGGCAGTGCGGGGGTGGAGTGGAGCCCCCGTAAACAGAGTGACCTGCAAACAAAAGGCTGTACTTGGAGGTGTACCCTTTTCGGTCAGAAATGTGCAAATGCAGCCTTTTGTTTGCGGCCAACAGACAGATCCCTTTCACTCAGCACACAATTCAAGGCAATGGCAGAGGCTTCAAGAAAGCATTCCTTTCCTCTTGCCAAAAAGAGTATGCCAAAAAGAGTGCCTGGAAGCCCCTTCCTCCTAAGAGGACAGGGGAATGGGCACTCTGATGGCACTGAATGCATTATTGGGCTGGCGCAGGGGCAGTCACATGTCCAGCTGCACCTGACAGACCACTGACTGTGCCAATTTCCGTATGGGCTAGTCCACCTTTGCACCTCCCCCACCCACTTCCTCAATCCCTTTGGGGGCATATCGCCTGAATCATCTTTAGGACAAACTCTGTCCAGAGCAAACCTCGCGTGCAACGCTTCAGCGTGTCCCCACAAAAGACATGCCCTTGTTGATGGAAAGCATGTGTTATTGCTAGTTGTGTTCCTCCAACCACTGCAAGCGTCAATGTTTTCTGCCAGAAAATTACAACATAAAATCACTCTTCATACCCCAAGGACCTCCACCACCCACCCTTATTGAACAGACATGATAGCGCGCCCCTTCCCCTGCCCTCCAGTCAGTAGTTCCTACTCCTCACTCCGCCTGCCGCTCTGTCCCTTTCCCCATGCACTTCCTCGCTCACGTTTCACGTCCCTTCTCTTTTCACCCCCTCCTTCTGTTTGCTAAACGTTTTGAGTACCCTACGCTGGCAGCTCGCCGTGATGGATGGCCATATTTTCCACCTGGCAGCAAGTCTCACTGAAGCACCTGTGTTATTTAATGTCCGGCAACAAAATGTAATCAATCACTGAGGGCTGCTCGGCAGATGATTGTACTGTCAGTATAATGCCATTTCATTATCTGTTTCTATTTTATATTGATGTGATATTATATGATAGTTTATTTATATAGCACCAATACACAATGTGTTTCAAAGCGCTTTTGACAGGGTCAGATAATGTGGAAAATTAAGATTACAAATATGTTAATTTCAATCACCCTGCTACAGTTGCCGGGCCATTATGGGATGGATTACTTCTGAATGAAATTTTGGGTTGAATGTAAAGTTCAGTCTTCTTTCCTCTCAGCAATTCAGTTCGCCAAAGGCCTCTTAGTAAGTTAGTACCCATTCCATTTGATCTTTAATGAAAGCTAATGGCTGAAATGAATTGCATCAATCAGCTGGCGTGTATGCCAGGAGTGACACTGTTCTCACTTCCATCTCTCGAAATGTGATTTTTAAATTCTCTATAAATGAGGGTGGGAGCGGGGCAGGAGAGAGGGTGAATGATAGCCGTTATCCGCACCTCAGTCAAAATGTGCTGTAATTGTTGCTGTTCCTATTGTAGGGGACCTTGGTGTCTTTTCACTCCCAACACTCCCTTCCAGCTCCCTCCCCACTATGTTGGTTCATTTTCCACCTACCGGCCTTTACTCATGACTCCCACAAGCCCGTCTTTCTTTAAGTCAGTGCACAGAGTGTTGAGTGAGAATTCGGCCAGTATCCTGCAGACATCTGTTTACGGCAAGGTGTGGCAATTTCTTTTCTAATCCAAAAGAGCATTATGTTCTTTACTTCTATTGTAGTTAAACATATGCGATTTTAGAGCAGTTGGTTATATCACACATATGCAAAGTTATACTGTCGGGTAACAGTGTCACCAGATGTACGTGATTTAACTTGGCTAGAGATTGTGCTATATTGTGCCATGCAGCAATCATCGATTAGGAATTAATTGTGATTTATCCTTGGGTGAAATTCCGTTAAAAGTCTTTGTTACCGTACAACAAAAAGACATTTTCCTTCATATGATTGCACAGAACTCTGGTTGCTTGAACGGTAAAAGTACACTAACAAAGCTTAAAAAGTTGCAGGAATGAATAAACACCATGGGGAAAAGTGTAGTCTGCCCACTGCCCAGTGCACTCATCAGGTGGCAAAGAAAGAGCACTGCAGAGGACTCACTGGCCTCGAAAGCCTCCAGGCACAGTGCTGGCTATTATGTAATGTTTTACACTACAGATCAGATGGTGGCCATTCTCCCGTCTCATGGCCAGTGACCTGTGTGTGTATGTGCTCAGTTCACATTGCAGGCAGCGTACTCTCACATCTGCACAACTTACACATGGTCAACACGGCAGGTAAAAACAGCATACAGCTGAGCTTTCACACACATTGCCTGCTCACCTGCGTGACCATATTGGCAGGCAATTGCACAGCAGCATCCCGCCTTCCATCTCAGTCTTTATTAAACAGCAGTTTTTACCTGGCTGGTGGCTTGTCGTCACTAGAGTTGGCATGTATGGTGCACTTATGACTGGAAAGGCATGTTGAGACTGGACAAAATGTTCTGCAGCCTCGCACATGCTTACCTCTCTAATTGCACGTGGTGCATCAATGCCAGATCATCTTGTGAGAGCAATTCAATTCATAAAACTGCGGGAGTGTGAGAGCGTGTCTCCTTTGGCCAGAAACTACCACAAGTTGCACGACACTTGGCAGGTATAGTGCAACATTAATTTGTTATTGCAGCAGTGTACTGGTCTTTATTATATTTGGGTAGGAGGGGAATCATTTAGTGGGAGAAGCTCCGAAATGTAAACTTCAGTTCACTCTCATGCTGTCTAGGCACTAAGTACTTCCATATATTTGGGCACAAGCAGCATACAGTGTTTTACAGAGTCACATATTGTGGACCGAGGCATCATGAAAATCTGCTTTACAGTGGAAGTCGTAGCTTATATTGGGCACTATTTATTAACCTATTTTAGTTCCACATTTTCTCATGGGAAAAGGTTGGGCTTGTTGAAATTTGTAATATGGGGCCCCTTCGAAAATTATTTCCAGGGACTCTTGGTTCCCAGTCCACCCCTGCCTTCAGTCCGCCCACGCTCCGTGATTTGGCCCGTTGCCTGTGTTAACTTCTGTGAGGGTTCAAGACCCTTGCAGGCTTACCAACCGGCATGATTTAACATCGTGGCTGGAACGTAAGTTTGGTGCAGCACTACTATGCCACTATCCATCCAAATGAGTCTGTCCTACAAAACTTCTTTGTGAGCGAGTTACATCACGGGTCATATGTTTATAATTAAATTTAGCTCCTATAGGAGCAAAAAGTGAGCACTAGGTTGTACGGGGTGGAATCCGCCTTGTTTTTTGTGGTCATTGCATTATCTAGTATAGCCCCAGTGTCATAGGGCTATCTTGGACCTGAGAGCTCCCAAAAATAAACCCAAACACAGTGGATAGCTTTATAAATGTGAATATATCCTTTTGAAAAGAGATACGTAGTGCCCACCTTTTTCTCCATATCATTCGTTTTTTGTCTAGACACATTGGAGGTGGAGGCACACAGATAAGGTACATGACAATACCTGTTGTATGGAATAGAACAACGAAAAATAATTTTTCTTGGAATTAACATATAAGAACCTAATAAAATATTGGAATGTCGTGCAGACATTGAGGCTTAACAAGCAACAAAGCCGAAACATTGGGATTCTCTACAGAGGAGGCAAACATAATTTTGGGTCTGATCACAGACTCCACATTCAACACCACAACAACGGCAGGACAAGATCCTGCCAGGAAAATCAAAACAGTTAGAATACCTTAAAGGAAAGAAATCAATCGAAAATTACACGCGATCACTTTGGGCAGATACTACAAAAATCAGAGAATACCAAGAGGTTTACGGATCCAATTACGCCCGACTTTGTGCAAGGAAAGCAAGGAATTCGTAAGAAGGTGGGAGGCTGTTTTAAATAAATGTTCTTTGGATTTGATCCTACTCACGATACAAGAACTGGTTAGCAACTTAACTACATTACACACAGAAATTGAAGAAATAGAAAAAGAATTGAAGGCTTTAAACAAAGAAGTACAGACAATCTTGGACGACATAAACAAGAAATTAGAAGGATACAAGTCTGAGCTGGAGGCAAAAAACTAAGAAAATTCCGCAGGGACATGGATGATTATTTGAATGGAGAGGTGTACACCTGGATGGAGAAATACGGACCACCAGTAGGCAAACCCAAACCAAGATTTAACAACGCAAGCGAGACATCAAGTTCGGGATCAGAAAGTAATCCAACAACGAATATGCCGAGAGAAGAACAAGAAAGCGGTACTGCAGAGGCAGACGCAGCAGCTCGAACGTACTTCACTGAATACCTCTTTTTTAGGAAAAGGATCAAGAGAACAAGGAGGGAGAAGAGGAAAACAAAAAGGCACTGCAGACGAGACTCAGAGAAAAGTTCGTTTTGAACCTATCAAGAAGACTAACTGAACAAGAAATAAAAACATTGCATAAGGGATTAAGCTTTGTACCCACGTACAGCAGCTCTCAAACTAGTAAGAAAAATGAAGTTAAAGTATTCAACGAATTAGAGACAACAGAAATAACACCAAAGGCTGTAGAGGAATTACAAGAATTCAGAAGTAAAAGCAGCTTCATCCCACCTATCAATGTTCCATCGATCAAATTTTTTCAAAAAGAAACCATAAGAGAACAAGAAAAGATCAATTTTAAATGGAAAGGATATGGAAATATGAAACCCAATGAGCTGGAGCTTATAAAGAAACTATACGAGATGAAGAGCTAACGATGAGGTCAGCAGATAAAGTAGGGGCATTGGTGATACAACACAGTTGATTATGATGCGGAGTGTAAGAGACAGCTGAATGATCCTAATACATATGCTAGACTAGAAGCTGATCCCAACAATTATATCAAACATAATTTGGAAGAACTATTATCGAAAGCTGAAGATCTGGGCTGGATAAACCATCATACCAGAACATTTCTGACAAATTTTCCTAAAATTCTGCATTTCTATACACTGCCAAAGGTCCATAAAGATCCGATTAATCCACCAGGCAGGCCCATAGTTGCCGGCACAAACAGCATACTACAACCATTCGGAGTGTATATATATTTTTTTCATGCAACCTCTTATACAAAAGACCAGAACGTACGTGAAGGATACGACACTTCTTGAAACAGTTGAGTGATACAGAATTTTATTCACCATTGATGTAAAAAGCCTCTATACATCAATCCCACATGATCTAGGAAGGACGGCAATAGAATGGCTTCTATTGCAAGAGGAGGAGATCTTAGCTGAAAAAGAGTTCATAATGGCATTGCTGGAAGTTATAGGGGAAAACATTTTCAATATGGAAAACAATTCTACCTACAGATAGCTGGTACATCAATGCTTAGAGAGGCATCAGCTTCACCTCACTGATGATCCCCAACAAGGGTGAAACACGTGTATGGGGTTGCTGGTGGTACTCTCGTTCAGATTGGAATTGCCATTGTATTTCGGTGCTGGACTGCCCCTGGGCAGGACAAAGACTAATATGCAAATGGATATTTCCCATCTGTGAAAGGCACAGTGAGTAAAAGCAGTGGCTGCGAACTCTCAAGTGGTTAATAACCACTGAACAGGTTATCATGTCTGTTCTTGCGAGAGAGGGGCGCCCGCTACCTTTGTAAAACTATTTGTTAAGGAACCTGGGATTGGTAACCCTAGGTCTCCTGGGGGCAACCAGACGTGGTCTCCCTCTCACTGTGCTTAGAGAGGCATCAGCTTCACCTCACTGATGATCCCCAACAAGGGTGAAACACGTGTATGGGGTTGCTGGTGGTACTCTCGTTCAGATTGGAATTGCCATTGTATTTCGGTGCTGGACTGCCCCTGGGCAGGACAAAGACTGATATGCAAATGGATATTTCCCATCTGTGAAAGGCACAGTGAGTAAAAGCAGTGGCTGCGAACTCTCAAGTGGTTAATAACCACTGAACAGGTTATCATGTCTGTTCTTGCGAGAGAGGGGCGCCCGCTACCTTTGTAAAACTATTTGTTAAGGAACCTGGGATTGGTAACCCTAGGTCTCCTGGGGGCAACCAGACGTGGTCTCCCTCTCACTGTGCTTAGAGAGGCATCAGCTTCACCTCACTGATGATCCCCAACAAGGGTGAAACACGTGTATGGGGTTGCTGGTGGTACTCTCGTTCAGATTGGAATTGCCATTGTATTTCGGTGCTGGACTGCCCCTGGGCAGGACAAAGACTGATATGCAAATGGATATTTCCCATCTGTGAAAGGCACAGTGAGTAAAAGCAGTGGCTGCGAACTCTCAAGTGGTTAATAACCACTGAACAGGTTATCATGTCTGTTCTTGCGAGAGAGGGGCGCCCGCTACCT